>NW_026928149.1:0-252500 GCF_032062105.1 Saccostrea cuccullata | reverse complement strand
ACAAATTGATTCATAAATAAAGTGTCTATCCCCCCCCCCCCCCCCGGAACAGTCAACATGTATCACCCATTGTTTACACATGTATCATGTAGATTAAATGTATCGATTTATATAATTTATTTATTCAGAATCGTAAATGTATAATTTGATTAAGAAGCAATTATGTAGAAGTACATGCTCCACTGTGGTTTATTTTCAATACACAAAAATTCACAAATGAGTTCGGGATCGGTATTCAATCGGGGTCAAGGTCTAAGTGAAAGTAGACTTAGCAGAAAGTTATCAAAACTGTTCAGGGCAGTGTTAAGCAGTATATAGGTGATGTGCATTTGTATTTTACACAAGAGGTAAGACGCATACCTTAGTACAATATTTGTAAATAACAATTTAATGTTTTTGGAACATGTCGATGATCGGCACGTCACAGATGCATACTTGACATGCATCATTTCAGATCAGTTGCGCGGTCAAGCTGGGTACAGTTGTCTGGGAGTTAAACGATGTGTGTGAACATGCACATTAACTGATTTTTCTCATATTTTTTAGCAATTGCATTACATGTATTTGTTGAATGTTCAATTATTGTCAGTGAAGCATGATTTTTACCTATTCTGCTGAATTAACTTAATTACCAGTGTAAACAGTGTGATTTCAGGTGGGAGCAAATTAATCATTTTTTAAATTAATTAATTTCAAGTAATGGGCATAAAAGGAATATGGTAATATTTTACGTGTTGAATGTCTGTGTGTCTGTCTGTCTGCAAATCTGATATTGTACCATTTATTGTATTGATTTTTTTAAGGTTCATGATGATTGGTACAGGAAAAACATGAGGTCCATGCAGATGGTGTTTAAAACTATTGGCCAGCAAATGCACACCCATTTGAATACATCTTGAAAAAGAACCAGCAAAATGTGACAGTCGGCAATATATGTAAGTTTAAGTTTTCTAAAAAAAATTTCATTGAAGAGGGGGGATGGGATGGGGGTGAGGAAATTTACATATTAAATAGGTGATCAGAATGTGAAAGTATTTAGCTATGACTAATCTGTACATGCACTGCTATATACATTTTGCAGCTCATATAGATTTTCTTTTCTTATTTAAGATTTTCAAATTAATTAGATCTACATCTTTGTTTTGTAAATTATGCATTATTAAGATTACACGGATATAAGAATTGAAATTTCATGAATATTTGACAGTCAAAATTATGCAATTTGTCAGGAAATTCAAAATTTTGTCTCATTTTCCTACAAATTACAAAATGGTTACCATGGAAACAAAACAACTTTAGTGAACTATTTATTTAATCTACAACACCACATATTTTTATTTTTTAAAGTAAATAATAGTATATAAGCACTGATTTTGTCTTAAATGAAAAGTACGGAAAAAGTAATGATACACATGTATTGAGCTATCCATTATTATGATGTCATTGTGACGTCAAAGATGAGTAAATTTGCATTGGTATAAAAATTGCTTAGAAACAAATGATTCTATATAGGATTATAAAGGCTTATAACTTTTTCATTCATAGTCCAAATTTCATGAATGATACATCAATGGACAGGAAATAATCAGTACTTTTTTATTTTACTTCTTTCGGGGTATTTGTGAACTTCATTTTTTTGTCATTTCTGGAGAAACTATGATTAGAATGTGAAAAGTGGTCATATTTTGTGCGGAAATACAATAATTTTTTAAAATAAGTGAAATTGACCCAATCAAGTGCTTGATTATGATTTGACTATATGTATTTAAAGACATGAAGGTGATTAAGAATGGTATAAATGTGTTAATAGGCTAAAATTTGACTAAAAAATTGGGTGCAGTTTTGGCTAGATTGGAGCATTTTTTAAGGATATTACACATAGAACTGTAAATGCTGTAAAATCTTAATTAATTGTTGAATTTTCATGAAACTTTGCATGATGTCTCTACTTACGCTCTAGATTGACAAACAGTTTGAAATATTGTAAAATCAAAAAAAAAATGCTTTTTCATATTGGGTACATCCCACTAATTATTTTTAGAATCGGTAGGAGAAGAAAGTAGTGCAGAAAAAATTACAAGTTCCTTAAATTGCAGGCTTGCATAAAAAAATTGGGCAGGTGTACTGAATTGAGCCTCACACTTGTTGATAAGGAGTATCTTTCCTACCAAAAAAGCTTTGAAAATGTAATTTATCAAGAAGATCAGCCGAATTATTTTGTGTATTATAACGCCAGTGAGAATTCTGAAATTCCCCTACTTTCACTTTCATTTTTAGAGGTTCCCGCAGACAGACGCATTTTGCCGGAAAACGAATCTGACATGACACCTCGAGATTTTAACCAAGGAAAGACAAGTTGATGTGCTTTGATTTGAGGGGTCACTCACTACCGAACGAAAATTAGGGACATCGCTATGAGAAGAAACGTTAACATTGTCGCCTATGGGAAAACAATTAGTGGACTGTACCCAGTTGTTCTGTAACTGTTATTCAAAACAATATTTGTTCTGGGTTTTTTTTAATTCCCAGAGTTTTCAGCAGAATTTTCTGAAAATATGCGTTTCTGATTTTTTTCATTCCATTCTGGAATTAAATCCTTAAGAGAATCTTTCTGCTCTTTTCTTTCTTTAAGTTTCTCTTCTAATTTCTTGCCAAATACGCCATCTTCTGAAAGAGGCAGGCAAATAAATTTGCTATGAATATCCTTCAAGGTATATACTCCAGATCTTGTGCTGCAGTTTTCCTTCTTATTAGATGGTGAAAAGCCCCTGCTCTCCCCATTTGATCTAGTGCCTTAGTAGACATGGAGAAAATGTCTTTAATTGCTTGAACTGTGTCTGCATCTTGACAAGTTATAGAATCTAACAACTTTCCTAAAGCTTGCTGCATGTAGCTTAGTGAAATAATACCCATACGGGCAGCCATCTGTCCCTGATATGCCAAAGTTTCAATACTTTTATAAGGTTGAGAAATTAAATGTTTACTTTTCCCCCAACCTTTGATTTTATTCCCATGTTTTTTTCTTAACATTGGTTCTAAAATGTCATCTAGTCCTGGAACTTGTAGAAATGCTGACGAGTTTGGATGAACTGGGAAACATTGTCTATATTCATCTCTATAAGCAGACAAGCGTTCAGGATCAGGAATTTTCCATGACTTTTTCAAGATCTCCCCTTGTGTTTTGTCTTAAACTAATCCAGTTTTTTCTTCCTCTGAAGAAGAAACATTGCCAAAAATATCAGTTAGAGTTTCTGTATGTTCGTCATTTTTATTGATCAAGCTCTGAAATCTATTGTTGTTGCTGTCCAAATTATGTTGATTGTTATCAAATCATAGACAGCAATAGATTCCTCTTGTACTGAGGATTGGTTATCACCCTATAGCTCACGTACTTCTCTGACGCTTGGAGCTAAGGATATCATATCGTCCATTTCGATGTATATTTATGACTGGTAAGTATAACGAACAAAATAAAAATAGTAATTTACTCCTGTTTAGGACAACATGTTGGCGAAGTGGCTTGTTTTTATTTGGTCGTTTGGCAGCACACGAATTAAGCCAAGCGCTAATTGCACTCCCTAGCTGTCACGGAATGATGTTTACATAAAAAGCGTGGAGTAATCAACAGAGATTTTCGGTTGAAAATAATTTAACGGTGTCTCCATTTTTTCTCTACAAGATTTGACAAAATCATCAGAATTGCAAAACTTGCATTTAATTTTTATCTTTCATCTCCTTGCTAAATGTTTCTCCGTGTAAACTGTCAAATCTATACATGTAATGACAATAAATATGCTGTGTAGTTCAATGGAAGTATAGGTTTGATTTGTGGAGATTGTTGCCCTCCATTTCAGGTTGCAAGAATTTCATAGGAAACAAATCAAGTTATGCAACAATGTCGACGTACAAAATAATAGAATGCCAGACTCATTTACCCAAATGCATATATAAAATCTTGCTTAAAGGGTATTCACCCTGGATCTACGATATTCAATTATATCTTAAATATCGTTGTGTGCCTGTTTATCTGAATTTGAAACTTTAAAATCTTTTTCAGATCAAATAATAATTGTACTTGTTCTGACCTTTAATCTTCTAGCATATAAAAAAGCTCACATTCTGACATTCAGTCCTCAATCACATGTAAAACTATTTCTAAAAAGTACATCGGTTACATATTTACAAATGAATTATATCTGTACATTTTTGTAAGGCACAATGAGCCCCACGTTTCTTTTTATCTTTTAATACGACCCCCATTCCTTTTTTTACTGTCATTACGATAGAAGTTCAGTGAACTCTTCAGTTCGCCCTGTGTCAATATCCTAAAACTATAAAATGTATACATTTTTTAGACAGAGTTTTACTTATTAAAACACAATTAATTTTCTGTATATATTACTGGTGAAAAATTTAAGTGGTCTCTGAGTCAATTTTTACATTTTCTGATTATTGTAATTTTGTATTTGTTGTTCATTTTTCACTATAATGCATATTTTATGAAGCTTAAGGGTTTTCAAATACTCAGACTAAAGGTGAAATTTATTATAGTAGGCAAAATAAAAAAAGAGAAGTGTTAAAAAACTTATATTTCTTCTATAAGTTGTACGTGCCAGCGTGGCGGTTGCTACATGTATTATGAAATTACATTTTCCTCGCCTTTAAGGCAAGAATAGATTCAAATGAATTTCTTTTTAAAGAGATATAAGTTTATTACTTGTTTATGTAAATATAGATCGCCGATTATGTTTGATATACATTAAAAATAGACATTATTATTAACAAAAGATTTAAATTAGTTTAAAAAAAGCCTTATTTACCCACATTAAGCCCGGGAAATATGACTAAAGGTAGGACACAATAGATAGGCAAAATTTTTCTTCAAATTCAATTTTCCGCAAACTTTGATATTTTGTTCTAGGATACAAAATCTCTCTTTATATATGATATGAAAGAAATTCAACCGCACATTTTTTGCCCACATAGTCTGAAATATGGCCTATCAGACCCCTGTAAGAAGATTGTGAAATCAGACATTAGACTTGAGAATGAGCCTTATTTTAGAATTATCAATTGATCTATTGCAAATTTGTGTAATACTTTTAATTAAGATATCCTTTTTGTTGCTTTTAGTTAGTAAGTCAACTTGATACTGGAAAATTTGAGTAAAATATTAAGTAAAAATAGAACATACGTAGCGTTGGAATTGAAAATTCACATGTAAATATCCGACAGTTTAACTTTTTTAAGAGAAAATGTATGATTCATATTTTTACATAAAATCAACAGAATGATTCAAATGGGTCCTAGAATAAAATGTGTAAAAATGAAGAAAATTGAATCGATGGTTTCAGATATTTTTGCGATTAAAAAATTTTCAAAGGCAAAAAAAAAAAAGAAACTAAAAGATTCAGTAGATGACGTCACAATATTTGACCTTTGACTTCTTGATTTGACCTTGACCTTTTTCGTACATAAAGAATGGAGACTCCTTATATATGTTTCTAAATATCATTCCTCTATAATGTATGGAACAAAAGTTACACTGCATTTCATAACGGACTGTTACATGCTTGTCTATTACACTTAGTTAGCATAAAAACATTCGAAAATGTAAGCCCCCAAGTGACCAATATATAGCATTCTCTTATTTTTTCACAAAATATGACGCAAACATGGCAAAACTTATTATTTTTCTTACAGAGATCATTCATTGTTGTCAATATAATAATATTAATCTTCTTTTCTCCGGTACTTTTTTAGAAATTGGTTAAAATAGAATCCAGGGGTGTTTTGTCCTACCTTAAACGAAATAGATTTATTCAAACAAAAGCACATTTATTTGTAGAAAAAGAAACTTTCAATATGTAAAATCAGAAACAGATAATATTTCAAAATATCAAGAAACTGAATACTTTATGCTATCAACATGATTGAAAATATGTAACTCTTGTTAAAGGTATTTTTTCTGTATATTCATCAACAACTATTATTTTATCACATTACTATTCATTACAGATATTTCATGTACTGTATGTATCAACAAAGTTCATCAATTAAATTGAAAACCATAGGCATATGATACATTTACGAGTGCTACCACAAGGGTAAATGGAAATTAAACGAATAGGTTAGAATACACTTCTGTATCTATCTTTCTCTCTAAGATATGAAATCTAATTCTTCCTAGGGCTAAGCATTAGCGGTACTGCATGTTTAGGTGTTGCAAATGTTCGGTATTTATACTCCATAACTGAATCTGTTCCCGGAGGAAGAGAAGCTTCTAAACGCTGGAAAATCTGGAAGACATATAATGAAGATATCATTAAAGTAACAATACAGTGATATTTTACAATTAAATACAAACATTGTTCACATATCATTAATGTAACATTACCTAACCAAATGTCACCACTTTTACAAATAACATTACCTAGCAATGTCAGCTGCAATCTACATATAGTAAAATTATATTTGATATTATGATATTCTTCTAAAAATAGCTTTTTTGGGAATGTTTTCTCGATTAAAAGTGACAAAAAATCAAGAAAAACACCTTTGCTGTGAAAATATGAATCTCAGTTTCTGCAAATCGCTGACCAATACAACTTCTAGGACCAAATCCGAACGGAAGAATGGCGAATGGATTGGTGTATTTATATTCCTCTGTTAGAGTGTTGTCATCTCGGACAAATCTTTCTGGAAGGAATATCTCAGGACTTTTGAAAAAACGGGGGTCCTCGCACATCTCTTGCAAACAAACAACAATTTCTGTCTGCAAAAAATTCACACAAAATCTGACGCATGCAACTCTCGGATTCTTGTCTTTCAAATTTCAATTGCAAAGTCACGCCAAAAGATCAATATTACCCCAGCAGGAATGTGATATCCCCCAACAACCACGTCTTTGTCAAAACACCGATACATCCCCG
The DNA here is from genome assembly GCF_032062105.1 of Saccostrea cuccullata. Taxonomy (NCBI): domain Eukaryota; kingdom Metazoa; phylum Mollusca; class Bivalvia; order Ostreida; family Ostreidae; genus Saccostrea; species Saccostrea cuccullata. The sequence goes on along the minus strand of NW_026928149.1, from coordinate 245,568 downwards.
GTGAGCTTGGTACATAGATCCTTGAAATATATTATAGTGAAAGTACTTTATGTATTTATAAAGAGCAATATATTAATTTTATTTTATATATAGTTTTAATATGCACGGCAACACATGTGACCTTTATTGGTAATTTTCAATTTGATCAAAATGCCATTAATTGAGAAATATGACATCATTAAGTTCACATTTTCCCGCCATTTTAGCATATTTTGTATAAAACTGCCTATTTTCAAGCAGTTTTTCTTCCAGAAAATATTGAGCGCAAACTATAACAAACTTAATATTTTTACCAAAGATATATCTATACAAGACTTATAACTGACAGAAAAATGTTGCATGTTCCAAGCTGCGCTCTATGTTTTCCATAAGATTGATTGTATATTGTTTAACGTCCCTCTCGAGAATTTTTCACTCATATGGAGACGTCACCGTATGCCGGTGAAGGGCTTCAAATTTTGACCTTTACTCGGCACTAAGGGCCATTGAGCAGTGAGGGATCTTTATCGTGCCAACGCCTGCCGCTGACACGGGGCCTCACACAGTTTTTAAGGTCTCATCCGAAGGACTTTTCGCAACTTTCACTTCAAAGTGCCGAGCGCATGGCAAAGGAACAGTTGCTACCCATTTTATCGACTAGGTCAGTCGCAGCCGAGATACGAATTCACGACCTCCGATCACGGAGCGAGCGCTCTACCGACTGAGCTATCGTGTTCGGTGTTTCCCATAACAATAAATGTCAAGAAAAAGCCCATTTTTGTCTTGTTTTTGTTGGATTGCAAAAATAACATAGTTTCTGACCGCATATTTAGCCTGTGAGTTCATATTAATGTTAAAAATTTGATATAAATTTTTAATATAATCTCTTCTACAAAATAAAACTCAATTATGCATATATGAATAGCATTCTAAAATTTTGACTTTAAGGTGGCCAACAATGACTCTTACCATATTTAGCTCTTTATCATAATTTTCTCAATAGTATGAATTAAACAGCGCGCACAAAGAAAATACATTAAAATTAGAAGCAAGTTTTTATACAACATCAATAATATTAATGTAATTTTTTTATAAAGATGGGACAATATGGTCCTGAGTTGTGACAAAGGGGTAGGAGTACGTTTTATAGAGAAAAGAAAGCACACAGAATCTTAATGTTTTAATTTTAAGTGGCAGAATTTAATCAGCCATTAATAGCATTCTGTAAAAATATACACTTTTTTTCCTATAACTCATAACAAAAATATTTTTCATCGTATTCAAGGAGCAAAAATTTTCTTTCTTTTCATCGCATATTTGACAAGGAGTTACACATAAAAGTAAACATTGTACTAGTATTTAAACGGTGCCATAGTCGTTGTATATAATGTCCTTGGAGCTTCTGAAGGCAAGTTTAGAAAATTTCATATAAAAATTACCTCATGGTTTCCCTGACACAGGCCTTCAGGTAAGACATCTTGGCCAGAGTTTCCTTTGTGATATCATTTTGACCACACACAGATATTATCTCGTTATGAAGCTTTTCTTGTTTGTCAGGATTCTTTGCCAGTTCAAATAAGAGGAATGTTAAAGTGTTTGATGTCTGAAAATAAGGATGTGTAGCGTTCTTTCAAACATTAATTACGAAAGAGTTTCTTCTACTGATTTTAATGAGAATATCTATTTTAATTATGATTCAATACTCGTCAAAATACTTTCAAAAACAGAATATACATTTACATATTGGAATTTTAAAAATGGTCAACTTTTATTTTTAATTATCAAACATATACAGAAATTTTAAAAATCTTCAAGTACATAAATTATTCCGAACTTAATGCAGTAAAATATTTTGATAAACTCACTGACACTCCCATAAACAGATCTAAAAGTGTTCTGTCCATACCTTGAGGAGTCATTTTAGGGTGGCTCAGTAAGGTAAATTCGGTTCTTGGAGATATTCCTTCAGCTTTCCGTCTCGTTCAGCAGTTTCTAGCTTTTTCAAGGCATTTTTGATCTCGGATTGACAAATGCTAAAAAGAAAATGAGAAAAAATTTCAATTTAATTACACAAATTGGTTTTAAAGGTTTGAAAAACTGAAAAAATATTTCGAAGCATAGATATTTTTCTATTTATGATAAAATTATATTTTACTTTAAAGATACCTTTATGTATTTTAAATGTTGTTACTAATTTCAAGATCTCATTATTGCTGAAGTATATGGTGTCACATAAAATTAGTTTTTAATGAATATATTGTCGAGGCATCTTCCTTGTACATCTCAGTTTAATTGAAGAATATGAATATTTTCGGGGCAAAATAAAAACTCGATAAGTATTAACAAAATATAAAATTAATGTAGTGCAGGTTGTATCTCTTTGCTTCATGCATGGTAAGAAAGCGAACCAAAAACCATTTGCAAAAAAAAAAAAAAAATTACTTTACAAAAACTAACTTTTAGAGTTTCATTGTGTATATACATGTACTTACAACCTTTATTTTATGTAGTTAGAAGTTTAAAGCTCTTCGGAGTGAAAAGTCTGAAACGCCAGACTACAAAATGATTAGCAGCACGGTTATTACTTGAAGTTAAAGCATGTAAATATTACATTCCCATTAAAACGTTTCTTACCTATGATTAAATTTCCTGTACAGGGGTGTGCTTAAGAAACGATAGGGTTTTATACCAATACTCTTCAAATCTCGGTTTATGGCATCAAACAAATATTCCAAAAGAGTGATGTTAATCACAGGTTTGTCATGCAGACACCCAAGACGTCTATTGAAACAAAGCATGCCTACGCCTAGAAATGAATATTTCTATATATATATATATATATATATATATATATATATATATATATATATATATATATATATATATATATATATATATATATTGAAACAGAAAAAAAATCCACAGTGCTCGGTAGTTTACAAGTAAATCTTTTTAAAAAAGAAACACGAAAACCTTTAGTTTAGCTTAAGCGCTTTCATTTCAAATCTTCAGAAGCTTTATAATACGTAACATAGCAACATAACGTCATAACGTCATGATAAGCGGAACATTACATACAAACGTCTATTGTGACGTCATAGTCAAACTTTGCGGGAAAACTGTAGAATGAAAATAATAAGTACAATTTTTACAACAATTATGCTCAATTGTTCAGTCTAGGTTTGAACAAATGTATAAAATGTTTTTCTTTCTCACGTCTCTGAATATCACTTTCACTTGAAAGTTTGTAAAAAGGAAATATAGTGAATTGTTTATTTCCACAAGTATCCAAATGTTCACTCAGAGGGATTTGCCGATATTCCGGAGAGTTAATATGTTGTCGGTGGACACGCACCCGGGCACGCAATTGATTGCTCGTTTCCCCGATATAAAATTCTTGGCATCCAGCACACGTAATTACATATACTACATTTTTAGTGGCACAAGACATGTTTGCATTGACTGTAAATTGTCTTCCATTAAAGTCATAAGTTGATCCTTCCATTATATGTCTACACGTCCCGCAACGCGCGTCTTCACACTTAGTCACTTTGTAACTATTCTTAAAATGGGACGAACACAGAATTCTTCTAAGATTCTTGGGCTGTCTTCTGCTGTTAATAAATTTTACATCTCTATATATTTGTTGTGTTGACCGGTCCGTTTTCAAAACGTTGTTAAGTTGGTGTACTACGGAGGTCAAATTATGATTCCTTGGATTGTGGGTATGCACAAATGGAATTATATCCGTTTTATTTTCCTGGGTTTTTGTAGACAGTAATTCTGACCGTTCATATCCTTTGGCTTTCAATATCCCGTTATCTATCAGGTTTTGAGGATATCCCTGTTTTAAAAGGTATAACTTGAGTTCTTTCAGTCGGATATCTCTGGTGTTTTCGTCACTAACGATAGCACATAAACGTCTAGCCAGATTGTATGGAATTGCTGTTTTTGTGTGATGAGGGTGACAGGATCCAAAATGTAAATACTGGTGGGTGTCAGTTGATTTGTAGAAGATATCCGTTGAAAGTTTGGTATCTTCTTTGATGACAAGAACGTCAATTGCAAGGAATGGTAATTCCAAATCGCTGCTTTCCATGGTAAATTTAATGTTGGAATCTAAGTCGTTTAACACTTGGTGGAAAATTGATAATTTCTCAATGTTGTCATTCCAAAGAATGAAACAGTCATCTAAAAATCGTTTCCACTTTGATGTTATAGCTTTAGCGTCCTCTTCTCCCCATAGTGTGACAAGTCGTTGATGGAGTTTTTGCTCGAGGTTATGGTGGCATACGTGGGAGCCACTTTTGTTCCCATCGCTGTTCCTTTGGTTTGAATAAAATGCTCTACTCCGAAGGCAAATGTATTGTTTTGAAGTATAATTCTTAATCCTTCTAAGATGAATTCTTGCTCAAAACGATCCTGTAGTAAGTCTGGGTATCTATCAATCCAGTATTTAACCGCTTTTATACCCAAGTCCACGGGTATATTTGTGTATAAATTCACGACGTCGAATGACACGAGTTTCGTATTAGGTTGAATATGTTCTGGTAGGTGGTTGATAAAATCTATATCATCTCTTATAAAACTGGGAACCTTTTCACAATAAGGCTTTAATAAAATGTCTAACAAGTGACTCAGTCTTTGAGTTGAACAATTAGGCCCTCCTACGATTGGCCGAAAAGAGAGATCTTCAGGATTTAGACAGCAAATATACTCTCCTCTCTGAGCCTGTATGGCGTTTTTGATTTCTGATGACTTGTGTACTTTTGGTAATCCGTAAAATTGACTCTCTTTTGTTTCAAAGTTTATGAGATAGTCTTTCTCCTTAGCAGTTATATCTCCCGAGGATGGCCCACTGCGTTGCGGGACGTGTAGACATATAATGGAAGGATCAACTTATGACTTTAATGGAAGACAATTTACAGTCAATGCAAACATGTCTTGTGCCACTAAAAATGTAGTATATGTAATTACGTGTGCTGGATGCCAAGAATTTTATATCGGGGAAACGAGCAATCAATTGCGTGCCCGGGTGCGTGTCCACCGACAACATATTAACTCTCCGGAATATCGGCAAATCCCTCTGAGTGAACATTTGGATACTTGTGGAAATAAACAATTCACTATATTTCCTTTTTACAAACTTTCAAGTGAAAGTGATATTCAGAGACGTGAGAAAGAAAAACATTTTATACATTTGTTCAAACCTAGACTGAACAATTGAGCATAATTGTTGTAAAAATTGTACTTATTATTTTCATTCTACAGTTTTCCCGCAAAGTTTGACTATGACGTCACAATAGACGTTTGTATGTAATGTTCCGCTTATCATGACGTTATGACGTTATGTTGCTATGTTACGTATTATAAAGCTTCTGAAGATTTGAAATGAAAGCGCTTAACCTTTTCGCTGCCGTACAGATTTGGAGTTCAAATTACTTACAGTGCCGTGACAGTTTTTTATTACGTTAAATCTATGACGTAACGTTACTGTGACGTCACAAACAAAGTTGGTCAAGGTATAAGACGTTTTCGGCTTTCACTTTTTGCAGAAAATGGTTTAAATACAGACAATAAAGAATAAATTCTACAAAACGACAAGACCTTTAAAAAATATATTTACAATACAAGCAAAATTTATGCACAAATAATATATTTTCAGTAGATTAAATAGGTGGGTTTTTATTATTTTTTAATAAGAAAAATAATTTAACGTTACGTCAAGAACCTGTGGGTCAAATATATATATTGCATAATAATAATCGGAATACAAGTAAAATAAAATATTTACAAATGCAGTGTAATTGAAACACAGTTATAAATACATGTAATTAACTTTTCATAAGTTTTCCTGAGTTATCGTTGTAAATTCTATCGTACTTCTTCATTCGTTCATTTCTGTTTATATTATTTATCGTAGACCTTACATAAAGACCTTACATAATTAATACATGTATGTCAAATGTACCCTGCCAGTATATGCAGAACTGCATGTAGTTCTCCGAAAATACATATATTGATATACCGGTCTGTCAAAACATTTTTTCTGAGAGCTACAGTTCTGCAACTAACGCGCCCTGTAGAAATGGTTCACAAGTCGATCGGACCCCCCCCTTAAAAAAACCCCCTAAATTGTTCTCATAATACTATTTCGTGCGTATGTGTGTGATGGGGATGGGGTAACTTGGTTAACTTTTCTGAAAAAGAAATCTAGAACATTGCAGAAGTGTTTATGGGAGTGTATGTGTGTGTGTGTGTGGGGGGGGGGGTATCAAAATAAAGATTTTCTGTAAACAAACTCAGAAAAAGTACACCTTCCTTTGCAGACTCACTCCATTCCCTAAACCACTTATATTGTTATGAATTTTGTTTTTTAAAATTTGTTCACACGTTTATGTTGATCTTTTAATACTATCACTTTTTCTAATCGTGTTCTCAAAATATAACCTGGAATACACGACTAAGACGTAAGTTACTTCGTATGTTTTCGTCGTCTTTTCACCCTTGACCGGAAACTCGGGTGCAATCTGTTGATTATTTTATTCAATCAAATAAAGAGGTGTAAACGTTTAGGTGCATTAAAAAAAACTTACTTCATCATTTTTCTATAGATTTTATTAATTAAATCATGGTCATTTGCTTATGTAATAATTTTATCTAATAGTATAGTAATGATATTTTTTAAATATTGATTTAAAAAAAATACATAACCAAAAAAATCGTTTGCATAGCTATTAGAAAATAAATAATATACTTCTACCAGTTTTAGTAAAGCTGAGATCTCGAGAAAATCAAGATTTCAGAGGTATTTGCCCGGGGGTGGTGGGTAGTGGTACTTGTCCCAATTTCGACAGACATAATATCTTTCCTGCCCTTTGATTGTAAATACCTACCATAATTCTTTCATTTATTTATATGATCTAACAGAAAAAGCCAGCGAAAAAATTCCGACCCTGGCTACCCCCCCCCCCCCCCCCTTGCCGGCAATTAAAATTAATAATTCGCTCCGAAAAGAAATTAAATCTCTGTTGGTCTTTTGAACAAACAGAATGGATAGAATTCGAATGGGAACATACGTATAAACATGCATGCAGAGGTTCTATGTCGTAGTCGTTTCTTGCAGAAAAAAGAGCCATAATTGGTCAGGACATACATAAGCGGTCTTTTCCGGCAATTGGCGATGCTGTGCAACATGTATTCCAAAATTGAAGGTTTCTCTGTAAAGTTCATTGTCTCGTGGACTTTTTTTTAATTATGTGACATGTATAAAATAAACCCTTTACCTTTTTATGCTCCTGAGGATGAAACTTTAAAACATTTTTATAGTCCGTTAAAAAGCCATTCAAGGATTTATGTAACAATATTAAACTTTATAATATATCATGCCGATTAAAGATTAAATTTTCTTTTTTTTAGAAATTACAAATGATATAGCATTACTAGTATTTCCACAATCAAAACATTAAGTTTTTTATGAGTAATGGTAAATTATTCCCATTTTTTAAGACACGCTGAATATTTTTTTCTCCCAATGAATTTTGATTGCTTGCATCGTTTAAACGAAGATTGAAAATACTAACAAAATTGTATTATTTAAAATTAGAATGTACTATTTTCATTTTCTAATGACCAACACAAATAATACACCTGTTTAACATTCCTTCCTACATATGTTTTTTTTTTCAGTAGAAGAAAGGCAAAATAAGTTTCCTGTAGCAAGAGGTCAAAATGGCGCGAAACTCGGAATGATTACGTAACGTCATAATCAGTTTTACTTGTGACGTAAATGAGCTAACGGTAGGCCCAAAATAGGCCCTCGGCACTTAACGTAGTATTTGAAGATAGGCCCAAAATAGGCCCGCGGCACAAAGAATGTTAAGGTAGGACAAAACAGATAGCCAAAAATTTTCCCGTAATTCAATTTTCTTGAAATTTGCAATATTTTACAACTATGATAAGCTTTATCCACAGACAAAGTTTAGTTGAAATTTGACCGCTAGATATTTTGTAATCAACACCACAATTTCAGCCCAAAACACTTTGGATAGAAAGGGCAAATTTTCTCACTCTTTGTCAAAATGTAAGTTGTTTTGAAACAAATTTGTCACCAATCTTGAAATTTTTTGTTCCAGTCTATTGAAAACATCATAAAAAAGAACAACATAATGAAAAAACAATAATTAATGGAAAGTTTTAATTGCTGTGTATGGCAGAACTATACATAAGGGTCTGTTTGAAGGGGACATTTGTGTGCTATCCACCATACTAAAACTAAAAAAAAAAAGAACCTATAATTCAAATTGAAAGAAAAACTAACATAAGAAACTTTGATATATATTATTGTAAAAGTATAAATATTAAAAGAATCCAACCGTGGGAATTACTAATAAACACGGTCTAACCCCCCCCCCCCCCCCCGACACACACACTTATCAATATTCAAAATGAATCGCCTGTCTGTATCATTTATTTTATTAAACTTTTTTCATTTCAATTTTTTTGTGCTTTATATTTCTTCACCTTCAATGTCTTCAATTTATCAAAAATCAGGCAGATATTTATACATAGGGGGTTACACAAGATTTCTTTTGCTGTGTATGGCAGAACAATAAGGGCACAGTGTAAGTAAGAAGGACACATTTATGTGCTTTCCACCATACTAAAACTCAACAAAAAAAAGGAACCTATAATTCAAATTGAAAGAACAACTAATATAAGAAACTTTGATATATAATAATGTAAAATTATAAAATTGAAAAGAATCCAACCATGGGAGTTGCAAATAAACAATTAAGGTCTAACCCCCCTCCACCCCCCAGACACACACACTCATCAATATTCAAAGCGAATCACCTGTCTGTATCATTTATTAAACTTTTTCATTTCAATTTTTTTGTCCTTTATATTTCTTCACCTTCAATGTCTTCAATATATCAAAAATCAGGCAGATATTTATACATAAGATATTACATAGAATATAATTATACATGTACATGTAATACAACCCCCAACTCCCATCCCCCTCTTCAAATTTTTCTTCTCTTTGTACAGTATTCATTGTAAGGTGAAAATCTGAGCTTATCCAACAGCATCTATATATTCTCATTCTTCATATATATGAAAACAACAACACTGTTCTGTTTGTAGTAAATATTGGTATTTGGCTTTGAAATATTAATATTACTCAGTTTCATCATAAGATTATATATATATATGTACAGTAAAATTACGTTCAATGAGGAGGAGACCTTATTACCAGTATTGCACTTCAAATTACATTTATAATTAGGATATGATACATGAAAATAAATTAAAAAATGCAGTCTATTATTATAAATAAATGCATTCATAAACCAAAAGTCTCTGTCGAGACTGAAGCTCTACTGGTTTGTACCTATAGCAAAGGAAGAGAAAAGTACTTAAGCAGTTGGGAATTGAAACTTAACAACAGCAATAAATAGAATAATGATCCTTGGTAAAGTCTCTTTGTGTTCTTAGTGTAGTCTGCTTGTGTGCCAAGTTATATTGAAATCAGACTAAAACTGTAGAGGAGTAGCATTTTGGAACAATTTTACAGACATTTCTATTTTTAGTTACCACGGCAATACCATTAATCGAAATCAAAAACCGATATATAGAATTATGTATCTTAGTGTAGTCTACTTGTGTGCCAAGTTATATTGAAATTAGACCAAAACTGTTGGAGATGTAGCATTTTGAAAAATTGTTTACAGACAGACGGACAGCTAGACAGACAGATGGACAGCAAGACGAACGCCGGACACATTACTATCACATAAGCTCTTCTGGTCTCTGACCAGTAGAGCTAAAAATGAAATTACAGTCTAGACCAATATGTGGAGCAGGATTAAAAAATTTTTTTAAAAATATATGAATGAAGAGCAGCTAAACTACCACATTGATCAGATTTGATGCAATCAAGGAACAGTGCCCACAAGAAAATACAGAGACAATAATCCTACTTGAACATGTCTAAATTTGGATAGAAGATAAGATACGAATAGGACTCAATGTAGGTCATTATGATCCAGGATGACACACATTGACCAATCAGACTAACGGAGTTCACAAAGTCATGATGATATGTGAAGTATTACCCAGTATGTACACATACATATATAATCATACAAACATCAGTAATAATAATGCAATGTACATGTACATTAATTTCTTATTCTTCACATGAAAGACACTTCACTACATTTTCGATCTGTTTGTTAGAAATTTTGTGAGTCTGCAGGACCATTTTTGCTGCTTTGAAATCTCTGCTGAAGGCAAGTTGGATGTGATGTAGGAAAATGCCACTTCTTGATAACTTCTCACATACAGATTTGCTTATCTTCTTTTGTCCAGGGCTCTGTGTATATGATGCCATACATGCGTGGTACATAACAGAGTAAAAGTCCACATAGGTTATATGAACACGTAATCTCGATTCAATCAAAGTCTGCAGACTAAGCACATCATCCAAAGCATTATGGGCTGTATATTTCTGTCCTGTAAGCATTCTTACTAAATTCTCCTGCTTGTAACATCCGTTCACTTCCTTCTTTGGGATCACTCTTCGGCACAATTGAAGCGTGTCAATAAACCCTTTGGTTGCTTTACAAAATGTTGAAAATAAATTAAATTCTCGTAATCTTCGAAATAACACATGTAAATCGAAACTCTTTATATTGTGGCCTATGAGCACAGGGTTTTTCTTGGATTGTAGAAAAGTTATGAAGTTGAGAAGTGCTTCCTGTATAGGTTTGCCAGAAACTGCTTTGCCCTGCAAATATAACGTGTCTGTTCCACGGCAATATGTTATTCCAGTGACTTTAGAAGCCTCACTTGTAATATTGCATCTTGGCAACACATAATCTTGAAATGTGTCCTCCCCTACACATGCTGCAATTTGAATTATGTCACTGTTTCTTCCCAAACCTGTTGTCTCCAGATCAAATGTTACTAAGTTACTAGTCCTTTCAAAATCTAAAAACTCTGGAATTTCCTCTTGTACATTAGCACAGTTGACCTCTAAATTTGATTCATACGTCACTCCTTCTCTTGTAGTTGATATTCTTTCCTTCCTCCTCTTCTCTCTCTGAAGTTGTATTCTCCTCTTTTTGTACTGTGCACTTCTCTGATGAAGTCTCTTTACTCTTCATCTCTGGTCGATCTTTTGCGTCAGCTTTGAAGTATATACTCCAGGAGAGAGCTTATTCGCTTTGTTAACCTGTACAATAATATTTCATGACATTAATTAATTAGATTAATGTATTTCAGGCCCATGGTGTGGTGGCATCTTTCTGCCCCATAAACAAAATAAATTATAATTTTTAACATGCAACATAATTATGTAGACATTTACAAGGTGGTAGTACATAACTTTTTGAGTCTTCAAATATTAAATTCATTTCTTAAATTTAACAAGAGATGTTTATAAAACACTTATGTCCCCTCCCCATGGATAACCATGCAATGACAAGAAGTCTGTGAGCAAATGCTCAAGCGGAGTGATACGTTTTTGACGTAACTCATTGTGACGTAGGCATGTTATGTCTTATACGAAATGGATAAATCCGTTAAACCAATCAAATGACGCGTTACAACTGAAAAAATTATTGTAAGTTATTTCATGTTTCCAGCTATTGTTGATGTCCTGACCTACCCAAAATAGTAGACAGTGATTACTTAAATATGATCAGTATTGCTCACTGGATTCTTTGACCTCAAAAAGTAACTCATCTTTACTTTAGTTAGGTAACTATGGCCTTCGTTTTTCTGCAAAACTGCAGCACTAATTCTGCTTTTCAGAGAAAAACTACCACAATAATGCCTGTAATTAATCAAAGTGTGATATATATATCAACAACAAGATATGTGAGCCTCGTCAGATAGAAATCAACCTTTAATGGCAAAATTTATCAAATTTGAGATTTTTGTGTTTTTAATGGTCCATGTAAAATCATTACAGAAACTGAAACCCGAATCAAAATATCTTTGTTTATAACAAAGTTATTACATTTTGAAATTGGTATGTTTGCAACATTAACTCTGAGCATATCATGGTTTTATCACAATTCAATTGTGACGTCATGGTTTATTCTCAGTTGTTTAGTAGGGCACCTGTCAGACTGACAGAAGAATTCGTTGACAATTGACAACAGGTGATCAAAAAAGCTCAATGGAGCTTTTAGCTCAGGTTAGCTGAAAAACAAACGATAAATTTATTTTTTTCCTTCATTTGATATGCCTTAATTACCTGTTCTTGGGTGCTTTAGTTGCGACCATGTTGTTGAAATTTTCATTTGATTGAGTTGATCCTAAGTTACGCATGTTGGGAATTCTGGATTTGTATTTTTCAACAAGAGTTTCTAATTCTTTCTTGAGTTCATCTCCATCGAGAGGCTTTCCATTGGGAAGACTTGTAAATCTAAAAAGGTACAACATGAAATTACATGAACATTTAAGTACTGCATCTCAATACATGTGCCATCCCAAACTCTAAAATAATAATAAAAACAATACATGTGTGTGTCCTCACCAAATCATGGTTGGAAATAATTGTATCACTTAATTTTAAGTGTAAATCAATAATAAAAAATTAACAACAATTTGATTAACTTTTGAAATTGACAATTTTCATACAAGTTTGATCCTTTAAATTAATTGATCAGTGTAGATATTAACTGAGTATTGACCATGAGATTTACCATAAGTCATGTACTTCATGGTGTTGACATATATGTAAATAATACATGTAGAAATTAAGTACAAAAATTTTGGTGTATTTCATGTGCATCATACCTGTAATTCAATGGATTATCTTTGTATCTACACCAACTTTCATTTTCACACTTGGAATGGTCTCCAAAGATATGGGGCACAATACAGTCATATGATCTGGCAACATCTTCATTGCTCCTGGTGTTGTCAGCAAGTGGATACATGAAGCACCGCGTCAGATATGGAATCACATCTGGGTTTTGTAATATTTTGTGTCTAAAATAATTCATTCAATTTTATGAAGTCACTGTAATCGGATTATTAATATAGTCTTTTCTATAATTTAAAAAAAACACATAAAAGATGTCATGATCTTCCCAAAGTGGCACTATCCTATACCCAAGAGATATGATTTGAACAACAAACCCATAACTTGCCAAGGGCACTGTGTCATCAAAGTATAATAAAATGTTCAAGAATTTAATGGCGCATTTTAGTATGTATAATTATTAAGCAACCCTCAACCTTTAACAGATTTTTTTACCTTGGCCACAATATCACTTGTACCGGTATATTTCAAGACATGCAGTTACCTTGTATTTTATTTTCTAGTTAATTTATTTTCATTTTGTGGCCATTGGGACACAATTGAAGCAAAATTCAAATATGAGAAAATCACAAGGTTTAATAATAATTTTAACCATAATACTGGAATTTACAGTAATTTCTCAAAATTTTACCTCTTAGCAAGCGAATAGAGACTCTTGGAAATTCCTTTTTTTGTATGATTCTGATCATCTTTCTTAAGAAGGTCTGGAAAATCCAGGCGAAGCTTGGCTGTAGTTGTAGAATCATTATCTGCATGCAATACCTAACAAAACATATTTATAAATCAGTTATATCTCAGCCATCAGTACATGTACTGCAATCGATCAAGTCATCTAATGATACAAGAGCATACATTTGCAAGTTAAACAAAAAAAAAATGCTTCTTTGGTTGTTAATTAGTATATTCAGAATTAATGTCACAGCTGTTGAAAATAATAATCACTAGCTTGTTTTGGACGTTCAAATGTAAAAACTGCAGGATAAACAAATGTACATGATAACTGTCTTGAAATATAAATAATGAGTGATATTGATGGGCTCAGGTCAAAAACGTGAGAGGGCCTGGCAAGCCTCACCCTCTATCACGTTTTCTTACCATCGCCTAAATATTGCTTATATTTCTAGACAGTAATCATGTATTTTATATGTATTTAGACATATATGTCATTGTATGCATAATTTAAACCCAATACATCATATGTAATGAAAAAGTCTTTTTTATATCTTTACCTTTTCTATACACTAGCTGTATAATAGTTATACTTACCTGTAATTTAAAGTCATCTTGTTCAAGTTGATGTGCCATGGAAACAGCCATGTCAGCTTCCATGGCTTTGCTGCTTCCGGTCCAATTATGAGGGCAATCATGATTTGGAACAGTGATGTTTTTTTCTGCGTATATATCGCAAGTCTTGCAACACTTGCTTCTAACATCATATGCCACTATTTTTCCCGTATTTTTTCCAACCATGCTGGCATGGCCTGTCAAAAATTATAAAACCATTTAATTAATTTACACTTGTCTATTTTAGATTTTAAAAATTCTTTGAAAATAATGTAGACTTTTTAATTAATTACATTGTATCATAGGCATCGGAACTTTCGCTTAGCCCCCCCCCCTCCACTTCTTTTGCAAATATATACATAATAAAGCTATTGAAACTTTGAGTTTACCTTTTTTGTTGGATTACCCTCCCCCCCCCCACACACACACTTTCATATATGGTACACACAAATTTTTAAAGAGATTTATATATTACAATTCTACATTAATTAAGAATTTTGTGTTTAATGCTGAAATTGCACATAACTTTACCTGAATTGCTATTGTAATTCCAACCTGTACCGCGTTTTTGCCAACCGGCATCAAAACTAACCTGCAACTGCAATATGAAATTAACACATTATTTCAATATCAACAAGTTAGAGCAGGCACAATACTACAATGTTACATAAAATTGTACACAAGATGGTATTAATTTTTTTCAAGTGAGCAAAAACAACTTTATATGCATTAATTTTGTTTTTCTTTCATGAAAAATTTTAATTTTTGATCTATTTACTGTGTCTGACATCTGCTTTTCTTCAGCCTGGGCCGCTTTGCAGGAATCTAAAGCCACATCTGTAATGGTCTTGCCAACTCTTGTTTCATACTTTTTTATGGATGGTTCTGAGAGAGGGGGTATATTGCACTGCCCAAGAAAGTTGATAAGATGGGTTGGGCCCATACCCACATGGATCATTCCTAAAAAAAAAAAATAACATTTTGAAACATGGTACAGATTGAAACATTTGAAATGCATTAATGATTATAAAAATAAAAACCTTCAATGTATTAATTAACTTAAGTCTTGAAATATTACAATCAAATCATTCATGTATGCATTACAAAAAGATCTGAAAGTCGCCTGTATGGCTGAGTGATAAAGCTTCTGCTCCATATTAAGTCAAAAGAAAGGAGTTGATCTTTATGTTGTGGGTTCAAATCACACTGTGGGACATGGAGACCAGTCCTTCAGATGAGACCATATGAGCCAAGGACCAGGCATGCAACACTAAATGCTGGCACAAAAAAAATGTGCAGCTCTCTACCGGAAAAGTATGGGGGCATGAATGAAATAATGAACATAATTTATAATGCCTACAAATTTGTACGCCACTGCCTGTTAAAGTAAATAGTATAGATATATTATATTAAGAAAATACAGTATGTGATTGACCTCAGATTTAAACAACTAAGGGAAATTACTCTTGTAATGTAGAAATTGTCTAATCAATTTCCCCAATTCTAAAAGGCAGGCTTGCCTTATGTCCGTTTCCTGATTTGTACAGATCAGGGTCATCAATAATGTTTTTTTTTAAATTAAAGTATGAATATTTTTTATGATTACACATGTACGTGGAAGAGGAGAGGAGGGGGGGGGCACAAGCTAGATGCAAGTTATTAATAAATTTTATACTAAATACATCTACATAATTCTGTAAGTATGAGTACATATTGTCCCTACTTGACTTCATATCAAAATTTATAGCAATATGATTTCTACATGTAATTCTAAACATTTATAATCTTTGCATTTAACGACAAGGTTAAAACTGCATGGTAAATTTCATTTAATCCGAGTATGTGCTATTATCACAACGTACATACTAAAACAATATATATATATATAAACAATGATGAAGAACTAAAAACATATATTCATAAAAGATCATACCTAGAACAGCCTTTGAATTGATATCAAATGCTCCTGTGCTCCCCCTTTTTCCTGTTTCTATTGGGCAAACAGCATTGCAGGTGATGTTTTTACACCTATAAAAATGGCAATTAAATTATATATGCTTATAAATCATACCATCATTTGTACAATAATAACATGTAATACAGTCATTTCTAGATATACTTATTATATAATACAAATTTTATTATTAAATGAGTTTGACAGTGTTATTTTCAGTCTTTCTGGACAATAGCAAAGCTTACTTTTTGATTGAGTATAACACATTTGATATTTTTCCATGAAAAAAACTCATCAAGTTTGATATATACTTTCAAAAGTTGAAAAGAAAACGAAATTCCTCTTTAATACCCCCTGTGTTGCAAATATTACAAAATCTTTTATCTGTGGGTATTATTAGTTGCATAGTTTTTTAGTGACATGGTACGGGATGATACCTGCGTGTTTAGTAAATTTCATACCTGGTGAGGTGGAGCCGAGTCATGTATGAAATTTACTAACCAGCCTCACCAGGTATCATCCTGTACCCTGTCACTAAAAAGCTATGTAACGAATTTACCCCATCGATGAAACATTTACATATTATCTGCGGTTTATTGAATGTGTCTCTCAGCTACATGCTTCATCGCACTTATACTGTGCTTAATAAGATGTCACGTGTTTGTTAAAAAATATGTATTACATAGACCGGGTATAGATTTACAACTGACCAGGTATAAGTTATCCACCTCTTTCATGTATCAGACTAAAATTCAACCAATCGTAAGCCAGGATTTTAAGGAAAAATGAACAGAGATGGGGTAAAGAAAAATGTCTCCCTTTTTTTCTATGGCAAGGTTATGTGCACTAATTTAAGTCTTAACCTGCTAATAACTGATCTATCTATTTCTTTCTTTTAAAATATATTCCTACACTGTATCCACAGCGCTTGAAATCTTGATAAATTTTAGATGAATTAAGTATCTTTGCATATCCCTTGTAAGCATTGGTATAATTAATTCTTTGATTTATATGCTTCTCAAAATTTAGTGATTCTATTGATTTTTCTTTTTTTAGCAATGAATGAAAATCCTAAATTGTTGATAATTGAAAAAAATATTTTAATCCATGAGTATTTTTTTTTAACAAAATCATTGTTTTATAGATTTTAAATGCTAAAGTATTCTGGGAAATGAAATAATGGTTCCAAAATTGGAAACTTGAAACAAAAAGTATTCTTGTCCACAGGCTTTCTCTACCTAAATCTGCTCTGCATTAGAAGATGTACAAAGTACAATTGAAATTTCCCCGATAAACTTTATTTAAAATTGTTCAATTATAGAATTTTCACAAATGTTATTATATTTACCCAGATCTCATTGCAATAAAAGAAGTGATGTACGTTATATATGGTTATACCTTATGTGTAATATGGATCCAAGTCCATAGCGTTTTTCCCACACAGTGTCAATAAGGTGCAGTGGGGATTTGCATATGTGGCAAAACATCTGTGTGGCGAGATGACCCAATTCTACAATCCGTCTTCCTGTTGCCCAATCGTCCGATGTTTCGTCGACGTATATATGGCCCCACCACCCACCTCAAGTTCGCATCCAATGTTTGCCTGTGCACCATCAAACACAACCGCTTCGTCATCATACTCATGATTTGTGGCTTGCAGTTTTGTTTTACGCAGATGTGCACCTCGATTTGACGACTTTTTATTTCTATGATTCGAGCTTGCGAACTGTCCGTGTTTATCTCTTTTGAAATGACGTTGTCGTCTGTATCTCTGGACGCCTCTCTGAAACGCTTTAAAGTTAAATCACATAAACGTTTGCGTTACGCGAGGGCTTCCGAAACGATATCATTTCGGATACTGTTTTGTCCTACCTTAAGCCAAACTAAAGGTTTTCGTGTTTCTTTTTTAAAAAGATTTACTTATATATATATATATATATATATATATATATATATATATATATATATATATATATATATATATATATATATATATAATAATAAAAAAATCACAACACCGAAATAAACTCAACCGGTTTCATTTCCAATCTTCAGGAGTTTGACAATACAATACTTATGCTACACTTGTCCTAGGATTCCTAGAAGAAAAACTGTATTTAACCGTGAAAGAAAAATTCGGGCAGGACTTTGAAAATTTTATAAAGAAGTCGTGGATACGCTACTTAGATGACTGTTTCGTAATATGGGACAAAAGTGAGGATCAACTAATGGAATTTTTTAATATTCTCAATACCCTGAGCCCGACTTTGAAATTCACCATGGAATCGGATAGTAATAAGTTATCCTTTCTCGATGTAATGGTTATTAAAAAAGAAAACCGTTTAATAACGGATGTTTTCTACAAAATAACAGATACCAAACAATACCTAATATTTGACTCTTGTCACCCTAGACACACCAGGAATAATATCCCATACAATTTAGCCAGACGCCTTTGTACAATAATTTCCGATGCAGAAATCTTGGAATCTCGTCTCACAGAACTACAAGAAATACTACTTCAAAGGCACTATCCTAAACAGTTGATTGAAAACGGAATAAACAAAGCCAAATCTCAAGAAAGAAAAGATCTACTTACAGTGAAAAATAAACAGGCAAAAAATGTCATACCATACGTGTCAACTCATAACCCAAGAAATCCGGAAATTTTCAGCATTATTAGGAACAATCTGCCAATTTTAGAGGACGATCCAGACATGAAGAAAATATTAGAAACTTCACAGATCATTAAGAGTAAACGACAAAGTCCGTCTCTCAAATCCATTCTTACAAAAGCGTCCTTTTCTACTAACAACAATGAACCAGCAAACATCAATAGATGCAACAAGCCTAGATGCAGTACTTGCCCATACCTGACAGAGGGATCCAAATTTCAATTTAAAACTGGAAGCGTATTTACTATTAAAACATCAATGTCATGCACCAGTTCTAATCTTATTTATGTAATAACCTGCGCCGGTTGTGGTGAAAATTATATCGGCCAGACAGGAGACACCCTGAGACACAGAATGACCGTACACCGACAACAAATTAGGGAACCAAGATACCAGTGTACCGCCGTAAGCGAACACATCAGAAACTGTGCCAAAAATAAAACCCCTAATTTTACTGTCTTTCCATTCTACAAATTCCGAAGGGATACTACAGAAAAAGAACGTGAAACTAAAGAAAAACATTTTATAAACAGACATAAACCTGTTTTGAATGCAACATAATTATATTTCATTTAAGAAATATACTTTTACCCGCATAATATAACTGTATTATTTGTATAAAAAAATCTAATTTCCCGTAATAACTTACGTACGTATTATCATGACGTCATAATGAACTTTGCTATAGCGTGACTAAGTATTGACGCTTTATGACGTCACAATATGAATGTTGATTTTGTGTAACTAAGCATTGTATTGTCAAACTCCTGAAGATTGGAAATGAAACCGGTTGAGTTTATTTCGGTGTTGTGATTTTTTTATTATAACAATACGTGTGTGGATTTATATATATATATATATATATATATATATATATATATATATATATATATATATATATATATATATATATATATATATATATATATATATCATTAACATATTTTTATTCTTTTATTATATTCTTATAACAAAATACTTTATGGTCATTCCATCTTATTTTAAAACAGGATGTTTAACAGACCCACATACTCTCTGTTGAGTAGGTCGGAGGTCATCTATTATCCGCCATGAATATATTTCTCTACAAAATCGTCTGCCACTTTGGACAGACTTCCAACATATGCAGACACAGCGACTGGTCTCAGTATCAGTTCCTGTGACGGTTTGCGAAGCTTGGCCCACTCTTCGCCATTCCTAAGAAATCAAAACATATTGAAAATCAACGAAAAGTGTAATAGGAAAAACATCCACCATTAACCGCGTGATACTTAGTACAATTCTGGAAATAAGTTCATTCATATTGTTAATTTTGACTGATAAAATCAATATAATAAAATGCAACAAATGTATAAAAGTTCAAATCAAGATATTTTATTGTGGTATTTATTCCTCTTTCTTTGAACATGAAATCTTGATTTACGACCTATCTGGGTGGATCGTTCTTGTACAATTAATCCTTTGATGAAGTCAATACAATATTCCCATAATTTGTCGAAAAATTAAAAGACATTATCTTGAAAAGAAATTTGTTTTATTAAATTGTTAAAATTATATAAGGCTAATGCAATCAAGAAACTCAAAACAGCTAGTATCATCACAGAAAACTTAACATAGACTATACTCACAATACTGATTAAGTACACTTGTGAAAATTACTAGTTATACAATTTTGCCCCGTTTTAATATAGCCTTGTCATAGTTTTATTAAAGAAAATATATACTGTGTATTTGATTTCGACTCTTATTAAATTCGCTGAAATGAGGGTTGGTTAATATGGGCTAAAATAGAACAGCGGCGAAAATTTCCCTGTAAAATTTATTCGTTTCTTCTTTTAACTCTCGAACTTTTATGAGAATTGAATAAATTATAAAATTAATTGATACTTACAACGTTGCCAAACTTTGACTGAGATTTTCTTTTTCGTTATAAATTCGAAGGATATCAATGGGCGGACGGAAGGGATTTCTTATTTGTATCTCTAGAACCTCTTTTGCAAAATCTGGATGAAAAAGAAACACTCCCCATTTGTTTGTAGTAGTCCTTATTCTCGCAATATCACCGTATCTTTTATGAATTCCAGTCATTAACTTTTTCAAATCGACTGGGTATTCTGAGCAACCTGGAATACAAGCAAATTCCATGGGAGAACAATTAATTAAATAAGTATTTTGTGTAGCAAATAATAATTGTGCCTTAATATTTATTGAATAAAGTATTTCAGAATCTCAAGTGCTGTAAATTACTTATTTTCTAATTTTAATTAATCATTATTGATAATAAAAAGAGGAAGAAAAGCAGATTTACTTACCCAGAGATTTTAAGAGGAATGTGTTACCAATGTAATATGGTATTGTAAATTTTCCAGTAGCTCCTGGAATTTCTTTAAACGGTTTAACATCCGGGGATTCGCGGGAGAAGGTAGCCGCTGCATTTGAAGAATAGCGTCGCAATTGCAAATATCCAAGACACCTGCCAAAAGAGTTAAATTAAATTAGGTAATAATTATCTTCATTATCTTTGGATTTGAATTGTTGAAATCAAATATTTATAAATTCGTAACTTACTCAAATTCCGTTAATAACCTTTCTTTTTTTTAAAATCTGCCTTTTATTTAAACTTCATTTTCAGTCCCAACTAAATACTTTAAACAGAAATTATACCAATAAAATAATTCTTATTATGTACCGATTA
The DNA here is from genome assembly GCF_032062105.1 of Saccostrea cuccullata. Classification (NCBI taxonomy): domain Eukaryota; kingdom Metazoa; phylum Mollusca; class Bivalvia; order Ostreida; family Ostreidae; genus Saccostrea; species Saccostrea cuccullata. The sequence goes on along the minus strand of NW_026928149.1, from coordinate 224,137 downwards.
CATGCAATGCTTCTTTGAAATACATGACTGTATATAATAAGTTTACACAATATATCCCTTACCTTTTGTACATAGCTTTCATATAAAATATTTTCCATTATAATTACGAAACCTAAAATAAAAAAAAACCCCTATATCATAATAAAAAATCCAATATTATTAATGATTTTAAATACTCGATATTTTAATAACCTTCTTAAAATATAACATGCACTCATGATTAGTAAAGTATATGCTACAAAATAAAATTGAAAACTCATATCTTCACATTTCATTTTTTAAATAATACAAAATCCATTTAAATCATTTCATTTCGATAATACATTTACTCATAAAATAATTAAAGTCATAGTCACACTGATTATATATTAACTGTTATATGCAAGTTTAAAACGACTAATGCGTTTCCATATTCAGCAAAACGTAAATGCTATTGAGGGGTTTAACCTTTTCAATATCTTTACCAGAAAAATAAACAATTGTACGATTATATTGCAGTTATTTAAAGATTACCTGTAAAATGATATGTACAAGATCATTGTCTTCTACGAAAAACCTCCAGTTTTTGCTCATCACAAGACACGTAAATACATTTTATATTTGTAAAAGTTGGTTTGCTCTAGGTCAATCATCAATGTTTACATCATCTAAACCGTACGGGAAAATGATTTTGTCAAAGTTGTATAAATGAGACAATTTGTCAAGAATTAGGGAATAAGTAAAATATTGTATTGTAACGCAACTGATTGTTTGATTGTATGTTGTTTAACGTCCCTCTAGCTTTTTTCACGCATATGGACACGGTGTAACACCGCACCACTTGCCGATGGAGAGCTGCAAATTTTGACTTAATCTCCGAAAATAGGGCCAGTGAGCAGGGAAGGGTCTTTTTCGTGTCAGCACCCACTGTGACACGAGACCTCGGTTTATACGGTCTCATCCGAAGGACCGGTCTCCGCGCCCCACAGTGGGATTCGAACCCGCGACGTACATGTAAGAATCAACCACTTACTTCGCGACTCTAGAGCAGACGTTCTAACCACTGAGCCACTCAAGCGACCAGATTTTCTGTATAATATCATGACTTATATTCATTTATTATGTACAAAATATGGTCGTTATACAATAAATACCGTATACAAAGAGCTACATGAACCTTTACGTGACCATGTATAAAGGTCAGAAAATGTGTTTTACATCTCATGAACACCATGCAAATCTATTTTAAAGGAAAAAGATAAGTCTACCAGATAGTTTCCCAAAGGCAATAATTAAATTATTCTTCAATACATTGTTTCGACGAAAATCTTCAAATTCGGTATTTCACACACTCTTGCTTAGTAGGATTTTTTACTCTGCGATTATGTCCCAATTTCAAAAGATGAGTGGCCTGTGTTCGCAGTGGCAAAGGTTAGAATCGCGGAATAAGGAGCCGATCGCGATCCTTACGTAGCAGGTTCGAATTCCACAGCGTGACGTTGAGACCGGTCTTTCATATGAGACCGTATAAAACCGAGGTCCCGTGTCGTAGTATGTGCTGATACGAAGATGACCCCTCGCTGCTCAAAGGCCCTAAGTGCCAGGTGCATGTCCAAATGTGGTACCCAACACCGCCATGTCTTGGCTCCACAATATGGGGTGAAAAATTCTTGAAAGGGGCGTTTCAAGAATATACTAGAATGGTCAATATTGCTCATCTGTGACCATAATTACACCCTTATGTCTGTTTTGACCATAGGCGCTTGGTTTCAGGATGGTTTAGCCTCAAAAATGATTGTATAATGCCTTTCAAACGTCTGTCGATTTGAGCTTGCCGTATAAATACATGCAGTAAACCCATAACGTCCTTTATACCAAGTACAGAAATCGAAAGCAATGGAAGCGCGGATTTCTGACGATGAAAAATGTAGGGCGCCCCGGAATTACACGGAAATTCTAGATAAAACATGTTTGGCGCGGTTTCTGACCTCTCTAGATTTTCGGGACGCATCAACATTTTTCATCGTTTTTGGACATTTTGCAGCACAAAACTTAATTAAAAAAAATAATGTCCATGAAAATTATATTTCATAGTAATTCAGATGTGAAATACGATTCGATCTATTTTGTGTAAAAAAGGAGTAAGGAGGGACTTATAATGAAGCAAAAAGTAATCTCACTTGAATACCCACCAGTAAGTTAAACTACTCAGTATATATTACATGTATAACAAAATCGATCCTTTATAATATAAAACGTCGATTAATCCTTCGTTTGTATTTTTTAATCAATTTATTTGATGCATTTCTGAACATTTTATTAAAAAAACATCAAATTACAATGTGTTTATTATACAAAGGTAAGTGCTTTTCATGTGGAATATGGTTAGTGAAATTTAAAATGCATCTCTATCTTTTAAATTAAACCCAAATTTCTATATTTTCAATATTTCATTACCGAGTCTTCTCTAATTTTTCTAATCCATGTCTTCGTGGTAAAACATGCCCTTATGGATTTCTTCTAGCGAGCACAACAGCCCTACCTAAGGTACGGGAATAACTGTTCAAAGATGAAGAAGAAATCGATCCTTCTTTCTTCACTCCACTCCATCTAAGTTTTTCAGAAAGAATTCTTATGACCTTCTTATGTCCTCCGCTTTCAGCAATATCTAGTGTAGTGAGACCGTTTTTGAGCGAATGGTCATGTCTGCTCCATACTGAAGAAGTGCTTCGATGGATTTATAATAGCCACTATTGCTTGTTTCATGGAGAGCTGTCCATCCATTTTCATTGAGTACATTAATGTCAGCACCACGTTCAAGAAGAAGAGGAATAACAGTATGTCCCTCGAAGCATTTAGCAGCATAATGTAAAATATGATCTCCAAAACTATCACGCGCTTTGACGTCTGCACCATGATTAACCAGTGCCTGTATGCACTCCTTCATTATACAGCTTCTATGCAGAGCCATCATCAGAGGTGTGATTGCAAAAATTCACCTCGGCGTTGTTTTTTTTTAGTAGTAAAACTGACATTAATTTAGCATTTGAGTTAAGATAAGCACTTGTATGTAAAGCTCTATAACCTTCATCATTTTCTGAATTGATATTGGCTCCGTATTCAATGAGTAGTTTTAGTATGCCTTCGTTTTTAGTTTCCAACTGCTTGCATTAACAGGGTTCTAGAAACAAAACCTGAACAGTTCAAATCGTTGATATTAGCACCGCATTGTAGGAGATCTTTTACTATTTTATAATGACCTTCTTTGACAGTAGCAGAAAGTGGAGACTCAGCTAAAGAACCATCAGCTTCTTTCGGGTTGACTTCGGATTTGTGCTCTAGTAGAATATCCACGACTTCCTTGAAGCCGGCAGAAAAAGCCAAAAATAGAGCTGTTGTACCATGAACATTAGTATGTACATCAGCACCACGATCCAACAGTAGTAAGGCTGTTGAAAGATGGCTGCCCTCCAAAGCATGCATTAAATGTGTGTAACTCTCGTCATTACCATTGTTATTGATATCCATACCATGATCCAGTAAAAGATTCACGATATCTGAATGAACATGCCATATCTAGAGCATTTTCTTCTTCCTCGTCATCGCATATGTTTACGTCAGCTCCATTCTTTAGCAAAATTTTGACGACATCTATCCAGCCTCTTCTGGAGGCATTCGTCAAAGGAGTGAGTCCCTCGTGATCTTTTCGTTTAAATTTGCCCAATTTTAATGAGCAACGCAACAGTTTTTTCGTATCCAGAATACGATGGGGCCAAGAGGGGATTTCTCAAGCCCTTTCCATAAACCTTAGCACCATGAATTATCAGTTTTTGAACAATTTCATGGTGACCAAATCTTGATGCAATAAACAATGGCTTTCCCCTATGCTTTGTGCCTAAATTCGCAGTAGCATTATTTGCTAAAAGAAGTTTTACAGCTTCAAAATGTCCATGCTCTGAAGCAACAAAAAGAGCGGAAGCCCCTAGATCGCCAAGCATATTTACATCAGCCCCATGATTTAGAAGTTCCTGCACAACATTTTTATGTCCACAACACGAGGCTCATATTAATGGAGTGTTCCCAGAACCTGTAGTTAAATCATCTTCTGCTTTGTTCTTTAGCAATAACAAAACTATATCAAGATGGCCTTTCTCTCCGCAAAATGAACAGCGGTTTTCTCAAAAATGGTTTGCTTGATTTACATTTGCTTTATTCTTCAGTAGAAGCTGAACGCTGGTCATTTGAGGAGGCAACAATTAAGGGAGTGTCATCTTGTATTGTTTTCAGATTTATATGCAAGCCACAGTTTAATAATGCTTCTAATATTGAGACGTATCCACGGGCGGCTGCAGAATATAAGGGACTTACCATATTCTTCTTTCGAACTACATTCACGTCAGCGCCAATTTTAATAGCATCTCGACAATTTTTGATGGCCGTTATCAACGGTTACCATAACTGCCGTGGTACCGTTTCTTAATGTACAATTTATGCATGGATTGTGCTGAAGAAACATTTTGACAATTTTTGCATGGCCTTCCATACAGGCTATAAAGAAGGGAGTGTATCCGACCTTTTCTTTTAGTTCATCATCTGTCCCATTCGAGAGTAACAGCTTGATCACGTTCTCATTTCATTTTAATGTAGCTAAATATAACGGCGAAAGTCCTCTTGAGTTTTTTTTTATATTTACATTTGCACCTTTCTCCAAAAGCATCTCGACTAGTGTCATTTTCATTTGAACCATTCTCAAGCAAAAACCGAACGATGTCTTTGTTTTTTTCTCTGACAGTAAGAGGCAAGAGCCGAACGTTGATTTACCGGATGGATATTAGCATCTGCACCTTTTTGAACAAGTAGAGTCAATATCTGCATACGCTTTTCTTCCACTATCGCGTTAAGGTTTTCACTGAATTCTTTGTTACAATTCCAGGGGATATTCTGAAGAGTGTATTTGTTGGCTGCTCCTGCCAAGAAAAGGGGCGATTCATTATTTTTAGTAACGAAATTCACATCACATTCACCATTTTGAATAAGTGATAACATATCAGTGTGGAGGAAGTTTGCAGCGATGTGAACTGCTCTGAAATGTCATTACAAAATACACTAGTCAAGGCAGGCAGAAAAGAGTCATCTGTTATTTTAAAAGTTTTGTTGACTCTTTGCACAAATAATGCCTCCGGAGAGACTTTAAACATTGAAAGAGAGCAATCTTTGAGGTGTTCCTAGGAATACTGTATTAATTGTTTTCAATAGATCATTAAGCATGGTGTCGTCAATATAAACTATTTCCTCGTGATAATGAAGGTTTTGATAATTGACATCTTCATCAGCATCTTCATCATCGCTACATTTCTTGTCTTCGTTGCATTCTTTATTTTCGCTATGGTCAATGTCATCCTCTTCTTTACATATGTTTCTGCTTTCATTTCCCATTGCTTTGATATCAGAATATTTTTCGTCATTTTGATTTTCCAGACTTCTCATATCTTTGGCTGCATTATAAAAACTGTCCTTTGTTAATTTATCTCCGGGCAAAATCAACAGGAGTAGACACAGATATTTCTCTTTGGAATTTTCTTTTAACAATTGAATCTCTCTTTTCAGTTACTCGAAGGGTTCTTTAAAAAATGTAAGTTCATTTTCCTGTTTTTTTCAGTATTGCTGGCAGAAGCTATACTTGATATTAGAGGAAATGATCTTTCCGTTTTAATAAGTTGATTGATTTCACTATTATTAAGTTTCGAAAAATCTATATGCTTTTTGAGAATGTCTTCTTTTCTTTTTTCGGTAAATTTTGCTTCATCTCCGTCTAGATTGATTATAGTGAACCCATGCATGAAGAAATCCATTTTTTATGGAAGATTTGACCTACAAGTCCCTATTATTTTTGGAAGCTTTACGTTCGCTTTTTCGTCTTTATTTCTCATATTGTACTCATCCAAAATTTGCTTCTGTAAATGCCACACTCTACAGGAATTTTCATCTAAATCACTCTTCCCAATAGGATCATTGATTACAAACAGAACATACTCTCTTTTTACCGGTGCATTCTTGACATCGCTTAGATTCTTTGCTTCTACAATTACCCAATCATTTCGGAAATGATTTAGAGCAATTTGTTTGACAATAGCTGATTATCCACACCCTGCTTCTCCAAGCAAAACGATTTTATCGAGATGTAATTTCGATTCTACCAGTCTAGAGGCTCTAGTTGGTGCACACTTTCAGTCCTCCTCCAACCATTGATTCAGCCAAGGCCACGTCGATTTATCTTCTTCATCTTCTGTGTCTGAATCGGCAGACGACATGTCGTGGCCACAAACACATTGTAGCATCTTGGTTGTGTTTACAAGTTTGGAGTCTCTTTACTGATTTTGGTAAGGATAACAAGTAAGGTTTCCCCTGAAATAAAAATAGAATAGTGCCATCATGATAATATAAGCAATAACAAAAAAAAAGATAAATGGTAACGAAATATTTAGTACAGATACTCACAAAATTTATAAGAAATCGTATTTTAGAGAAATTTCAAGATTGAATCGAAATATTTATTGAGTAGATTAGCTAAATACCCCCAATAATATTCACATGATAATCAGACCAAAACAATCAAAGACCATATTATGATTATTTATAAACTTCCAAAAAAGCCAAACGAAGTAATCATTTTCTATGTGATTGATAAATTGTGTATTAAAGAACTAGGTACCAATTTCAGACTAGACTCCTATCCAAATACTCTTTGTTCTTGTAATCAAAAAATTATTTTTCATAAACTAATTAATACAATGAGAAATTCGCTAATAAGAAATTCATTTCATCTTTCATGGCAGTGCATAGCTATATATACGTAACACTGACCGCCATCTTTTACTTATCCGTTATTTTCATCCATGTACAATGTACGACTTTTTTCATTCCCGTCCCCTTTTTTCAACATATCATTCTGCTAATTTGTCTTTATTTACTGTCCATATGAACATTGATGTGTTTGTTACACACATGAACGACTTTCTGGTTCGCATTCAATATCTTCGCATCTCAGAGCAGTTTTGGAGCTTACCGAGAAAAGAAACAAAATCTTGATTTCTAGATATAAAAAATTAAGTTAACTGAAATTAAGTAAAGACTAAACATTCTAAAACCTAATTAAGTACCAAAAAAACCTTTTTAGCTGATAGCTGAGAAAAAATACTTACATGTACAATTTTCACATATCTGAAAAAATACCTAGGGATACTCAATATCAATAATATTTACTGACCTGAATGTTCCCAACACACAGGTCAATACATACATTTAAATTCATTGAGCAATGAACGGATTATTATTAAATGTTTTATTTGGATTTTAGGACATTTAAATTAATAGTGCTACGCATGCCTTTAAATGCCATGTTTTGAGGTCAGAAAGTTTTTTCTAATTTCACATAAACTATAAGTATTATCATACACAAAAGAGGATAACCCTACTTAATTCAGAAATATTTTATAATGTCCATTATGTTAACTACATATAAATAGGCAGTATTTTTCGAAACCTTCATTGACCATGATTTCTGATTCATTCGTTCCATATTTATTATACATTAATATAACGAGTTGTAGCCTTTTCTAGAATAATTAATATTTCTTGTTCATCAAAAGTGTCCCAGCCTTGTCAGTGAGAACATGCATCAAAAAAACTTGACTGTACAAGGCATATCTTGCATATCAATATGACGATAGGTAAAGATTTTTCATATGCATCCTTATCTTGAATACCAAATGTAATCCTGCTATCGTAGGATGTTGATATAAAAATGAAATACATTTCTCTATACATTTATTATAGAACTGGAATCTTTCTGTTGCTCTCTCTTTCTCCCATGACCCATGATTTTTACTTTGCTGTGTTGGAGAAAAGAATTTTTATGGGTATTTTTATCCTAAGAAGAACTATGCTTAACGTGCCCATTTCCTTTCTTTATCGGAACAAACTTTACTGTAAGTAATGCAATCCTGTCCTTAGCCCAATAGCTTTAATTTGAGTAAATCTGCTTCACACTTTAAAAACATTTCATTTAAGGAATGTTTTTAAGTTTTGTGTGAGTTATTGGTGTGTGAATCACACAGACTTGTCTCGTAGGCATATTTCATGAAGCGCGCTAGCGCTTCATGAAAAATATGCCTACGTGCAAGTCTGTATGATTCTCACAACAATAATTCAAACTAAACTTAAAAACATTCCTTATATTTACATTTTACACGTTTGGAAGCACCGAATATATACTCAATATTTAAATTTCTCGCTGCCCTATATTGTTATACTTTTACTAACGTCGCTGTAGCTCTATTGTGACGTCACGGTAATGCACGTTTCTCCGTGTATATTTCTACGCGTGAGTATACACGAAAATGATTTTCAAATCAATTTCACAGTTGGCTTAGTAGAAAAACACAGCGAATGTAAATATATTAAAATGAATGTGGACCTAAAGTTCATAAAATGAGTATTTATAGTGAGCGCAACGAGGAAAGCTATTGATACAGATCTCTATCTCTCTTCTTGAACTGCTTCGTCCAACTGGTGCATTTTGTGCTTTAATTAATGAGGAAACATTTCTATGATGGCGGCAATCTGAATTATATATTTTTTTTAAAAAATGTTTTGCGTATCACACTCAAAAGTAGTCATGCACCTTTTGAACATTTTATGTCCTTAAATTTAAATTTGTAGAATTCAATAAATATTTAGTTTAATATGCACTGTAGAAGAGGTCAAAAGATGCAACAAATGTCTATTAAGGCAGATCATCCCTATACGATTTTTTATCATTGACTTCATATTAACCCTCTTTTCAATATACAATCAATCGGAGTTGCAATTAACAAAATATATGGTATGACAAAACACAACGGATGGGGCCTAACTAAATTAAAACATTACTGTCTATTAGAAATAATTTTGGTGATCTAAATTCCATTATCTTATTTGCAGACTAAACAATATAAGTTGTAACGTAATAAAAATTTAAAAAGTTCGATATCCTAATTAGAACATACATCAGGGAATTAAAAAGGTAACAGATCGTGATGTTTTTGAAACTCTTATTCATATAATTTCCCATATCTTACTTGATCCATTAAACTACCACCCAATTCTAAAAGCAATAAAATTTCACAGAGCTATTTTTATTTCAAAATATCCCATACCTATCCTGATTTATATAACTGTCCATATCATTGATAATTTATAAAATTACCCCTGCATACCTATCCGGATCCATACAGTCGTCCATATCTCTCCTGATTTTTTTCTATTGTCCATTATGAGTGTGGTTCATACATTGGCCTCTACCTATTCTAATCCATATACTGGTTTAATAAAACAGTTCCCCCTGAGCAAGCCTATTTACCTCGGTAGAGCCTCGGGAAATAATCTTGCTTGTTGACTCCCTCAATGATATACCTTAACATGCATAATAACTATTCTGATGTGTGATATATTTGTTTCCAAATTTTTTTCATGTAAAACATATTTGAATTTTAAAGATGCTATTCATTTTGATTAATACCGAAATATTAGATTTTGTCATTCCTAGTATAAGTTATCAACAACTCAGGTGTGAATATAGATCAGAATGGTCTGTCCAACTACCCTTTTATAATTAACTGCTGGGTACTTTTGTTTCCCAAATTCACAGCAACAAAAATAAGATGAAGACCATCACCTGCAAATGTATGTATTAAAAAAAACTGGTCAAAGAAAAAAAATCAGGCACAATAGATAATGTAAAATAAAAGAAAAATAGAACTGTCTAAAAGGGACGAATAACCCCCGCAAGGTTTTTCAGAGAAGGTGCCAATTCACAAATATTTAATGTATCTAAGAGGTTTCACAATTTTCTTACAAAAATTTGTTGAAAAAAAATTAACAAAATCAAATTAATCTTGATAACTTAATATCAATTTATTTTGAAAATAAAGAGCTGGTCATCCAGTAATTAAGTGCTTTGACAGACAATAAATTACAATTAAGGTAGTCCGATCTTCAGGTTTATACAATTAGCAGCTAAGTAATCAAAAATAATCATAAAAGTATCTCTGAATCCTCAGAGTTTTGTAAATTTATCCACAGTATTTATTGAAAGTTAAAGATTAAAGTTAATCATAATATATGGGCAAAATTGTCAAATCTCCAGTTTTTTTTGCAGAAAAAGTGAATTGGAATATCAGCAATGCTTTTTCTAATTCCAAATTGATGAAAAAATATATTTTAGGTTAAAAAACGATTCAGAGAAATTGTAATGATTTTTATACTAATTTGGTATTTTTTGTCTTATATTTCCGTCATGTATTCTATAATACATAGTATAAAAGGCTTTTGCTATCATTGCAAGACACCACAATTAAATCACTTCTTATAAGCTAATAAGCTTTGGTATCTAAGGCTGGATTCAAGAAAATCTTGTTAATCTGAAACTGTATTCCCCCCCCCCTTTTATAGGGTACAAATGTCAACTTTTACAAAACCTTTTCTAAGACTTCCATAAAACCTTGAATCTTATAAAGATGATTAAAATGAAAATTGTTGCATGAAAAAATTTCATTTTCAAGCTTCATTTTGATGTGTTTCAAATTAAAGCTTAATGGAGTTATCCTTCCTGGCTGAGGATCGAATATCCTTAAGAGGCTAAAAGAAGATAAATCTTTAATTTCTGTGCCAATTTCCTAGGAGATATTGATAAGACATGCTTGAAAAAAGATGCCTGAAAAGCTTGCCACACCAAACTCCTTAATTTATCTTTAACTGGATGCATGTCAAGTAATTACTCCCAAGAAACAAATGAATGTACATTATCTTCTATGTAATGTAATAACTGATTTTACACTTGATGATGTTTCTTTTTGTTTGGTTTAATGAGTAGTTTTAAGCTGTTATTCACGTTTTTGTACAGTTATTCTAAATTCTATGTCTGAAACTTTACACACAAACCCAAAATGAACTATTCGATTAAAATAAAAAAAAAACCTTGTAAAATGCAGAAAAATTAAAAATGAAACTGAAAATTCCAGGTGGACACCTTCATATTGTGAATAATAAGTGTACAAAGTTTCAGATAAATCCTTGCAATAGTTTCAGAGAAACGGCCTGCACAAACCACAAAATAAAAAAAACACCTGTAAAATGCAAAATAATCATCCAATCAAAATGAAAATTCCAGGTGTATACCTTCATATGGTGAATAAAATGTGTACAAATTTTCAGACAAATCCATCCTATAGTTTATCAGAAACGGTCCGGACGAAATCTCGCCTACAGACAGACGGTCAGACGGGCATGGCGATTCCAATACCCCCCCCCCCAAACCTCGTTTGCGGGGGTATAATAAGAGTTGTTTTTCCCTTAAGTCTTGTGAAAGGGGCTACAGAAAGATCCACTCCTCCATAGTGCATAAAAGACTTTTACGGGAAGCTCTGACGTTTACAGTTGACAGTTTACTTGGACATTTAAACCTATGTCATGCACTGAGGTACATAATTGATAATATTATACTTTCATGTAAATTAGGTGAATCTTATTGGTCGAGAAACATTTGTTAAAAAACGCTATTACCCGCTGAATAATGAGGCCACGCCCTCCAGCGTAGCAACAGTCAACAGTGCTTGACGACAGTTTATATTCCAAAAAATAGCGACCGCGCAGAATTTATGCGCGCACGGTTCATTGTTATATGTATTTGTATAAAACATTCAATATAATATAAAAAATATTGCATGTAGTCTCGGCTGCGCCTCGGTTGACAATGTTTTTCTTGGGATGAAAATTTTCAATGTTACACTCAACTACATGCAATATTTATATAATAGATATGAAAGCATTTCTAGTGGTCATATGTTTATTTGTAGACTGAATCCTACACCAATATCAGAGCTGACTCAAAAACTCCACAAGTCCAATTCCTCTTTTTCCAACATGCCCTCATGAGAAAAAACACCAGATATTAAAAGTCACAAATTTATTACTGAACATTTATTCCTTTATCCCACCCCCAAAGTGGCAATTCTTGGTCTTGGCTTTTTAGGAAATGAGTAAAATTAATGTAATTTTACTGAATGTTCATTACAAAATATTTTTACAATGGAAATGCCATTTGTGCATTGACACCAAATTGGTATAGGTCAAAAACACATCATTGCCTGAAAACTACCAATAACTAAATAATATATATGTGCAAATTTATTCCTTCCGGTAAACGGCAAAGAACCAATTTGCAAAATATTCCAGCTCAAATGTAGCAACTCGGACCATACAATGCCCCCTTTTCCTTGCCACAATATATTTATACTTAGCCTTTGAAGTCCTAGACATACTCCACCTGGCCTATTCCTGGCTGCAACAAATTCTCTTTTGACTATTGAGGACTCAACCACCCAGACTTGAAACTCTGAAATAACATTTTGAACTAACCATGACTCTTAAATTCAAGTTAAAGTGAACATGATCATTATATTCCAATGGACAATTTGTAAGATTTTGATTTCCACCTACCGGCTTTACAGATTTCATCTTCAGACATACCTAACATGGCTGAATTAGTGGCTGCCCCTATTCTGAATGAATGTGATTTATATCTACTACTGTCCAATCCAATTACCTTTAACGCTTTGCTTAAAACTGATGTGAATTGAATCCGTGTAAGTGCTTGACCCCCAAAATGACAAAATAAATTCCCTTGCTTGATACGTCTTACAGTCAAATAGCTTGCCATAATTTCCACTGGCCTTATACTGGTCACTGCTTGACTATTTTCTATGACGACTGTTGCCCCCTTTCCCCTTTGGTCAGTTTTGGAGTGTTTGAGGTATATTTTCATTATATTTTCATTAATTAACATTTCAAGGTTTTCATACTGAACAGCATGACCTGTTTTTTCCCTTCAGAGATTTCCCCCACTCTAAAATACCCAAAGAAGGCCACACTGTAAGCTGCAGCAAACAGTTTTGCTTCATAATCATTAATGCAAACAATGGGCAATACTTTCAATATTTTCTCTAGAATGTTTACAGTTATTGGTAATCTGCCATCTTTTTTCTTTGACTTTCTCCTGTACCCTTCTAAAAGCTTTTTAACCATAAAATTCTGGGTTACATCTGCGTGATCATGAAGCTTGAGATAAAATGCAATTCCTGATATATAAGTCCTTGCTGTTGATTCCCCCAAATCCGTTACTGACATGTAGCCTATGAAATGAACAATTTGCTCTAATGTAGGTGACCACAGCTTTTCAAAGTTGAAATTAACTCGAAATTCGTCAAAACAAGTCAACCCTTGTTTGTAAGTTTGTTGTGTATTATTTGCTCTTGCAAGCTGTAGTAATTTGTTCACTTCTTCTCTGACATCAAAACAAGAATTTCCTCTGGTATTCTCCCTGGATACTTGTCTGTCCCTGGTGCTAGTTGTCTGAAGCGATGAAACTGTTCACGAGATAAAGAATCTGCTATATTATTTTGTTTACCCATTATATGTTGAGCTTTAAAGATGACATTGTACCTCAGAAGCAAAAGAACCATTTTTCTTATGAGCTGCATAATCTGTTTTGATTTTGATGACTGTCTGTTGACAATCGTAACTAACGCACTGTTGTCAATATACATAATGATTTTTTTGTTTGCAAAACATTTTCTCCCCATAGAAAAATGGCCAATAGTATCGGTACTAGTTCTAGATATGACATTTCTCTAAAAATTGAGCTATCCCAATCATGTGGCCATGGCCGGTAAACCCTGTGACCCTTACAGTATGCCCCACAACCTAACTCGATCAGGATTTCCAGAGCTGTCAGTGAAAATCTCAATATTGTCACTGCTTAGCCTCTCTCTTTCATGAATAAGCCGAACCCCATTAAAACTCTCTAAGAATACTAGCCACATCTGTACATCTTGTTTAAATTCTTGAGTTAATTTTATATGGTTATGGGGTTTTGTAATTCCACAAGTGGCTTCATAAAAACGCCTATTGAATGCCCTAGCATTTGGAACCCCTTTGCTGAAAAAATTTAAGCTACCAACTAAACTTTGTACTTCTTGAAGTTGGAGTGATTTTTTAAGTAAAGTTGATGTAAGTAAGGCTGTTAATATTTGAACTTTTTCCTGTGGTATTCTTACCACCATTTCTATTGTATCTATTTCTAAACCCAAAAAAGTTATTTTTGTACAGGGGCCCACTGTTTTTTCTTGAGCTATGGGAACTCCTATTTCTTTACACAAATTGTTAAACCCTTGCATCAACTGTGCACACTCTTCAGTACCTGAGGAGCCCCCCCCCCCAAAAAAAAAAAAAAACAATCATCTAAATAATGAAAAATTGTATCGATTCCGACCCGTTTCAGCAATTCCCAGTGTAAGAATGTTGAAAACTTTTCAAACAACTTACATGACATAGCACAACCCATTGGCAGGCATTTATCAATGTAATAACTTCCCTCAAACTTAAAACCTAGCAAGTCAAAGTCTCCTGGATTTATTATCATTAACCTAAATGCTGATTTTATGTCCATTTTTGCCAAGAATGTACCTTTCCCTAAGCGAGCAACTTCCTGTAATGCCTGATGTAGTGAGGTGTATGCTACTGTGCAATCATAAGGATCTATAAAATGATTTACACTATTGTTTTCTGGATTAGAAAGATGTGTTATTAACCTCAAGCTTCCTTCTGATTTTGGAACTATACCTATTGGTGAGATTTTTAAATTAGATATTGGTTTGTTGAGAAACGGTCCTGCAATTCTACCTAGTTTTACTTCACTATTTATTTTTTCTTTAGCCTTATCTGGAAATTGCAAAACTGATTTCAGATTCTTTGATTCGCCTCCTAACCTTGGGCCCTGATAACCAATTCTAAACCCAAACTGAAAACCTTCTAATAATTGATTTGCCACCCCCTTTCTGGATATTCTTTTAAAAGGGGTTTCAAATTTTGAACGTTGACTGGAGTATGGCCGAGTTTCCATATATCATTGTTTGCTCTATTCCATTTTTTTTGGATCCCCCTCTTCCTCTAATATTTTGGTACTGTCCTCTTGAGCCTCTGTAGTTATTTTGACCTCGAAATGCATGGTCTTTAAATGAGTTATTTTGTTCTTTCCTTGAGCAAAATATTACGGGATGTGGGGCATTGCATATGAGACAAGAGTGGCCATAACTACAAGGTGCTTTGAAACAAGATCCTTGATAGTTGTATGTGTAACATTTTCTAAATGTCTGACTCTGGTTTTGTGCCTCAGCAGTCATGAATTTAGAGCTAGGCGTGATGTACAATAGCCATAACGCAGGGTCAACTACCCCCCAGGACCCTGATGGGTTTTTTGCCATTTTTAATCTGAATTGCTGATCATACTCCTAAAACCCTAAACCTGGTGACCTTGCTGCTCCTAAGCGAACATCATTCATATACTTTAACATGTCTAAAGCCTTGGACGGATGCGCCTCTAAATATATACTTGAATAAATGATGACCGCATCCGTCCATTGCTCTATGTTGTTGATTTTTTTCATGTTCTTATCACTTGTTTGGAGTTCACCATTTACCATGACAATAGCTTGTTTTTGAATATCATTTGCGTTTACTAACATCTTTGCCAGGTCTACATATTGACCGTTGATAATTTTGTTCTTTACTTCTTGTGAAACATTTAACCCTAACGGGTTTTCATAGCTAACAACAATCTTTGGAACATCTGAATGTTCATTTAATATTCCAATGGTTTTTATTGTACCCGATTCTTTGTCCTGTCCTTGTTCGGTTGGGGTCTGCGGAGATTCCACGCTTGGGGTCAAGATGCCCTCGGCATCGTTCACAGTCCTGACAGTGGTTTTCCCTCTGCTAGGCTGATCGTTCGTCTCTTTTCCTCTTTCAACTTCGGTCATCCGTCCCCTTTTCTCGGCAATCCGTTTCAATTTTTTACTTTCGGCATTATGTCGGCAATATTTTTTACTAGTTTGACTGTTTTCTTTGTACTTGGAAAATTTTTTATCTTATCTGCTTAGCGTCTGTTTCTGCAGTTGCTGAATCATGGGAAAAGGAAGTACTCTATTATTAGAGCCGATTTACGTAGATTTTCCGGAAAGAAAAATTAATTCCGGAATAAGCACATAATTATGATTCATGCTAAAATAAACGGCCTTATTGTTAAACCAATAAATCTTAATAGTGTTAAGGGCACTTACATGTTAAGGCCGGGAGTTGAGGGTAGGTTGGTTGTCGTCTTCAAGGTAAACTTATATGTGCTTTGAAATGGCGTATTATTTTCGTTTAATTCAATGTTAAGCTAAATATCAATGACATAAAAAGCCTCCATACTTTGGCTTAGTGTAAAAGTAAGCCGTCAACTGTAAAGGTCAGCGCTCCTCGCAAAAGTCTATTACAAAGTCTAGTCAGTGACGTCACTAGAATTCGTTAAACGTATTTTTTTCTCAATAATAAAAGTATGGGTTATTGAAAGTTGAAAACAGGCTGTTTTTAAAAAGAGATTGCGTATATAAAATATCTATAATTTAAAAGACGACCGTTCTGCTGATTCAGTCAATGAAATGTTTTGTACAGAGTAAAAATAAGTAAAGTAATATTTTTCTAGGGATAATAATCATTTTTATTCTTTTAAATCATAAAAGCCCTAGGTTCACTTCATGTATAAAATGGCCCTGCCCTTGTATCAATTAATTGACTACACCCTCTGTCCCATTTCATGCATCAAAATAAAGTAGAGACTTGTTGCTTTCATTTCCTATGATAAAACTTCTTTCAGACATTCCAGAAATAGGAAAACAGGCTTTGAGAAATTGCACTTTTCTTGAAATTTGCAGAAAATATATGCATTTGACTACCTTCAGCAAATAAATAGAAAATGAGAACAGCAAACAGTAAAAAAAACAAATGTTTTTGAATCTACAAAAGAAAAAGATCTTTCATTATATGTAATTGAATATTTTGGATCAAAGGTTTGATGCATGTGAAATATTGAGAAAAAAACCCTCACCTTTAGGTCATTTTCAAAGGAATTTACAGGATCTGAGGAAAAAGACGCATTTCGTGACGTAATAATGCATTGACTAAAGGAAAAAGTACATCATGCTCAATAGATGTACGTGGTCATCAACAGCCCAAGTGATAAATACTGGATTTTCAACCTAAACTGAGCAGTTTGATATTTCAGAAATTATCAGGGCCAAAAAGGCCCTAAGTAGCTCATGCACTTTGTCTTTTTTTGTATGAATACTGTTCGTTATCTTCACATTTCAAGATCACTTTTTACTCACGCACCTTATTCACGTATGCTTTGTTGGGTACAAATGTACCAAACATTCTAAACTTATCATGGTGTTCAATGGAATTTGGACTATTTTCTTTTGCATATATTTCCTAGGAGAAATTTTGCTAGACTCCTACATACTCTATTGTGAAGAGAACGATTTAGTATGTATTTATAACATTGGAAATTCTATTACATCGGACCCTTCAGTTTTAATGATTTAGAAAATGTCGGCGGTGTTATAAACGCTTTTAATTTTGAAATCAACTCACTTGTAAAAAAAATACCTAATTGCTTTCTTCATGACTTTATTGACTGCAGACAAATAACATTGTTATTTGATTGATTTATTTTTAATGAACGTCAAAAATTTTAATTTTTAAAATGAAAGTCTGCATTCGTCGAAGAATATCAAAGTCCTTTCCAACAGAGTAACAAGGACACGGTATCTAAATTTTCTTAAACATATAGTGCATATTGATATGAAACAATTTACATCTCGTACACATCAGAGAGTTTGGAGAAATGAAATAAATAAAGTCACTTTTCGATGCTTCCTACAAAGCAACTTAGATCATTATAATTACAAATAATGCTCCTCTTGGGAATGTTTATCTTCTTTTGTTGTTGTTATGAACTGCAGTCATTCCAAATGACTTCTTATAAATTTTTTAAAATACAGTAAAAGGGTGTCTTCTACCTATTCCCACTTTTTAAAAATCTCAATTCCACCTATTCCCACTTGCAAATAACAATGGATGTTTAGATAGTTAATTTGTTTTATTAATAATTATACTAATTACATCTCCTCTAGGATTCACCTATATTTTGTTTACATTTTAAGTCAGAAATTTGTGAGAAATATTTATTACCTTCAAAAATATGAATTTGAGAAAGTAACAAAAAAGGTCTTACAAGAAAATGCATTTTAATATCTTGATTTTAGAACATATAATAAATAGATTTTTTCGAGGAAAGGCATTTAAAAAGGTGGAATTTAGAATTGATAAATTAATGGGGAAAATCTTATTTAATTCCCTTAAAAATCCATTTTTTCTTTCAAATATTATCAACTATTTAAGATATAAAATAGATTTTATAAGAAAAGAAATCGGGTTTGATGTATGATATACAGACTTAAATATTAACATCGGGTTTGGGCTTCCTTTTATGCCGGGTAGCTCAATACGAAAGAGGCCACAGATTAATAAAGAGCTTAGTTGGTAAAAATACGCCGGATTGGCTTTTAAGAAATGTTAATTGTTGAAGATATTGTAATTTTATATACATTCCATACAATTTTTATGCCAAAGAAAAATATTTTGATGTTATAACGAACGATGTTTTCGGATTGTCGTCTGCTGTGCAAACACATGGTGATGTGCGGAAAAAGCTGGCTCATGGATTGTATAAACTTTACTAATTTTGTAGTCCATAGATATGTATGACGGCGAAACCATTGGGCGAGCGCAATTATTCAACATTTCTTACTCGGTACGCTTTCTAGATATTGTTAATATGTATATTTGCTTTTGACGATACAATTTAAGTCCAATTAATTTGTGTTTACTGCTTATGCTAAGCAAGTTCAGTATATGCAAATACATAAAAAAAATAAAATAGAAATAGTATTAATCCGAAATTGGAACCTTGGACATTTTCCACAAAAACGGAAGTACCCGAGACATTAACTGAAGAAATTATGACGTCACATACAAAGCTTTTTTACTACAGTAGTGTATCAGAAAATTTTATTTAAAGTCGGATTATTACAACAATTAACATAAACATAACGTATAAAATTGAATTTTTTTTCTAAGTTATTGCTGTTATGCCTTAGACGCCATGATGGTATGCACCCCAAAGGTTATTAAAAATTTTCACATCAAGACATGATTGATATAAAGTTTTTTGAACAGTGTAAAGTTTTTTTCGTGATTGATGAAAAGTCCTTTGAACAATATGCAGATTTAAATCCGAATTTCCTTCATTTGCACATGTCTATAAGCTCGCTGTGCCCTCTATAATAAATATCAAAAGAAGTTAATATGATAAATTGTTATGATAAGTATTATATTAATAGGTAAGAAAAATGATTTGTTTGTTAACTTGTCAAGTTTTGTATTCTTTTATGGACTTTGAGATTGAATACTGTTCGTTATCTCCATATCCTTCCTGTATAAAAACCATTTACTAACAACAAAATTTTCCTTGTTCCATACAATACCCACTTCTTAAAGTTTGTCATCTTGGAAAATACTATTATGTCGACAAAATAGATTAAGAATAATTGGTAGTTTTAGTCATGGCTTTATTGATTAATAGACAAATCAATCAATACAATCAATAGTCAAAATCAATCATCAATACAATCAATAGTCAAAAAAGAGGTGGAATGCAACATCAAGGTTTGTACTGCTACTAAAGAGAGCAACCATAGGTCCATATACCCCTCAACTTGTGTCCAGTCAGATGACAGCTAGTGAGAGGATGCCTCTACCAATTATCAAACATTGATGTTCATGCAAGCCCCATTGCCTAAGGCTATTGCAACCAAATCTTTAATGGGACAAGTATCAATCAGAAATGTTTTGACTTCAACTATAGGGATTTCTGTAGCAGACAGACATGTGGGTATTGTATATTTGCATGAAAATAATGGCACCCAATATCATCATGTCTCTTACAACAAGTTAGTATCAAAATATTTAAAGAT
This sequence comes from Saccostrea cuccullata, assembly GCF_032062105.1. NCBI lineage: Eukaryota > Metazoa > Mollusca > Bivalvia > Ostreida > Ostreidae > Saccostrea > Saccostrea cuccullata. The sequence continues at coordinate 204,146 of NW_026928149.1, read as the reverse complement.
TACCCAGATCAAAGTACAGCCTAATTTATAAAGGATAGATATATTTTTTAAGGGTATAACATTAAAGTATAAATTGATCAACGTTCTTTCCTATTAAATCTTCACATGCTGCCAGTTTGTATAATTCCTAAAGCCATGCAGGTATGGATGATTGCTCATTTCTCAGACCCTGAATCAAACAGCATATTAAATGATTTCATTGATCTAGAGCTGTGTACCGTAAATGTTTTGTCATTTGACAACCTAGTATACATTATTTCTGTGTTAGGAAAAGGGGCTTGTTTAGCAAAAGTTAAATTGAAAAGTGCTCGTACATTAATCAATACTTAAAACATTGCTGTGACGTCATGCCTTTGTTCTTGCAGTCTAAAAGTTTACCTGTAGCCGTCCGATAATAATAATTACCAGTCTGATAATATATTATCGGACGGCAATGATAACAAAATCGGACGGTATTTAAAAAACAAAAATAAGAGTGAAATAAAGATTAAACATGTCCAAAACCAAAAAAAAAAATGTTAGGAAAAAAATTCAGGGAAGGCAATCGCAAAGAAATCAAGTTGCTATACAAAATAGTAAATCCATGAAGAAATCGAGTTTAATCCTTCCTCAAAATTAATACTTCCCATCTTTTAAAAGTGTTTTTGATACAGCACTATGAATAAGCGAATTTAATCCATTTCTGAGAAATAATCGACAAAACTATTAATTTTATAAGGATTGTTTCCAGGTGGCTGCACTTTTAAAACCTGAGAATTTCCATTATATAAAAACTGAATTCCAGGATGAAAATCTCCATTTTTACTTTCCAAAAAATGAAATCTGTATCAATTTCAATTTATGCACAAAATAAATGAAAATGTCCCAAATTTAAAAGGAAATCATTCACCACCGGACCCCTGTCCTGCTTAGCTAAACGACTGCCATTGAATGAATGAAATGAAACAAGAGTTCACTCACTGTTTTCACCGTTTCATTTCTTTTGTATTATTAAAAAAAACAATTGATGCCCAAACTCCACATTGTGTTATTATATACTCCTACAGGTAACTTTTGGACATTTAAATGGCAATGTTTTAAGTAAGATATATGATTTCATTGATCTATATGTAAAATGTTTTGTCAGTTTGACAACCTAACGGGCCTCAAACAGTCTGATAATTTTACATATAGAACAGTATTCGGCATATATCCATTACTTAAACATACTGGATTTTGATTTGTTTGGGTTCTCAGTAAATGGCTTTGTTACCAAAGGGTTCTGCAATAAGATGTAAGACATGGAAGACATTTACAACAATTTTTCATTAGTTAACAAAATAACAAACTGAATTTACACACTTCAGATCACTATTTATATGATGAATTTATTTTTACTGGGAAAAGGGGAAACAGAATGAAAACGGCTTATTGTAAACTAAAAAAAATAGTTGGGTCACAGAGTGATATTGGTGTCCCCTTAGCTGAAGATAAAACTGCAGGCCCTACAACAAGAATCAAATATTTAGGATTAGAAATATACGCTGTTAAATAATTGTCTTGCAAGTTTCACAGCTAAAAGTTACTATGTTAATAAATATGGTAAAGGAGATGTAGCAGACAAAGTTACCCTTTTGAGAATTACAATTTGTAGTTGGAGTTTTTAGTTTCTATAGTAAGGCAATTAGATCAAGCATGGCAATAGGAGAATGTTTGATGTAACGAGTGGGCATCCGAGCCTTAGGCCTTATCACTTCATTTGAATTTCAACAGGCATGAAACGTTACTGGGAGATGTGGTTAAAGTTCTAACAAAATTTCAATAGTATACATGTATCACATTTGAACACACATTGATTACATTGCAGTTGTAAGTGTTATTGTCAAACTTATGAATCAAGAAGGACTATGGATTTATTAAGATGATGTGTCAAATTTATGATGCATAATGTTATTTTTTAAGGTATGCAGATACCAGGTGTTTTAAATAGCAGGAACAATTTCTCATAAACTGTAGAGGCATTTCAGGGACCTGGCACCAAGGACAAAAGAGACACCACAAAGCTTACCAAGGAATTTGTGAGAATGGTCATGGGCTTAAAGTAGAAAGATTACTGGAGGCATCTGTGTCCACAAATACAAAATTGTTGTACTATCATTTCAAAAGTTTCATTACTTCTTTAATTAGAAACAAATGTGGACACCATTTTTAAGTCACATAGTGCGGTAAGTTACATTCTTGTCATGTTCATGCTCTTCATATTCATCAGATAGGTCATACAATGTATGTTGCTGCCATCAGTTTTCAATGTAAGTTAAAAATCTTCAGAATAAGTTACAAGTTCAGGTTTATTTATTCACTCAAAATCCTCTAAATATACGGTACATGAGGAAAGTGTAAAATATTACAGTATATAAATTTAGGTCTGAGGTACAGGTAGCAAAGTAATGTTGACAATGCAGTACATTCAAGTATAAAATGGAATTTGTTGGCCACATGTTAAGTTTTAAGCATATGATTATTAAAAATTGTGCAAAGTTGTTAATTATATATATAATTATATATGAATCTAACCTTTCTTAATTAACATTAATTAATCTTTTGTTTTTTTCTTTTTATTATGTATGGTTTGCATTATACTTTGCTTTTACACCCAGATATGATGATCATTGCAGATATAATTCAGATTGCAGACACCAAAACTGAACCTGGCCAAGGTATAATGCTTTTGACTATTAAAAGTGTTCAACAGGGTAAGTGAGTAACTAGGTAAGAAGTCAATGTTGTACAGTAATATATAAATATATGCACTGTTAGGTGCAGGTCTAAGTATTTGTCTCTTGTGGATAAAAATCAAATGACCATTGGTGTGTCATTCTGGCTGAAAGCCTATTATCTAGTTTCAGTTTACTATTCTAAAAAAGAATTTATAGGTATAGGGGAAAATTTAAAACACATTCTTTTAAAATAGGGGCAGCCACTGCTCATATGAATTGAGTTGTTCTTTAGAAATATTGAGGGGGGAGGGGGCAGGTAGATGAAAATCTCAAGGGTAAAAGTGGTACATTCAGGGTCCACTTGCGAAACTTTTCTAAATCCTCGATTAGTTTGCAAGTCAAAAAACAGTGATATTTGTTTGTTAATTGTTCGTCCTTGAACTATATATAGATTACTGACTTTCATAAAATAAATGGTTTTGTTTGTAGAGTATATAATGCCACCACATTGTACTCTTACAGTATTCACTGTGGAGTAATAATCCAGATAGGATCAGGGGGATAAAACTCAGTATAAGCTAAAACAAAAAAATAAAAATGACAAAATCCTAAGTACATGTACAAAATATCCCTAATTCAAATTTGTATGGTAGCAGGTCCTCCTTGTTTAGAATGGAGGTATGTTCAATATAATCAAGCAAAGCCAATGGATAAATCCTGTGTTTGCTTTAATAGAGATGTTGCTAAACATGACCTTGGTTTGTGTGTTTTTCAGAAATTAGACAGGATATATCCTCATTTTGGTTCTAAGATGGTGTTCACCTTTCTGGAAGGGGGGTATACTTCCGGATAAAGTTAGAATCAGTCCATCTGGAAGGAAATCAGTAGGGAAGTTCAGTATTGTCGTGGGTCAGTTGACTTGGTGCTCCATTGTGGGGTGACTGCAAACGTTTACTCGTTTGCAGCCATTTGGCGTATGCGTATACTAAAGTCAACTGATATGTTAACTAAATAGTATTAATGGGAAATAATTGTTGACTAATGGTTGACACTGATCGAGTGAAAATGTTGTGCTGATGGAAACTGCATTGCTGTGTGACTGGGTTTGATAAATTGGAGAAAAACTGCATTTTGTATTAACTAATTATTGTAGATTGTGTATGTAAACAGGGACCTATATACTTAGTATATAGGTCCCTGATGTAAATTTGTAAAGATTAACTACACTGTAAGTAACCGTCCGCGGATAACCAGGGGTGGTCAATTTGTTTATATTTGCTGAATTTGACTATTGATTTGTTGTTGATGCTGAAGTGGGTCTGCCAATGTTGTGTTGATTTGTGCAGCGACCCACGAATAATGCCACGACAATACTCACCACATACAAATAAATAATTATTAACTTTTGGTGTGTTGAATTTTCTCAATATAAATAATGGTAAAAATTCTGATTTATTATTTTAAAAAAGCAAATATACCAGTCCTAGCCTCTATAGGCGTTCATTTATTATTGTTTATATACACTAAGTGTATGTTTTTATAGTTAATTATTTGTTTACACAAAAATTCCACCTATTCCCACTTGAAATCTTGACTTTTCCTATCTGATTTTCAAAAAGTGGAAAGGTAGAATGAACCCAGTAAAAGTAATAGCCACTTTTTGAGAAAAAAAATTGATGTTTAGTTAAACAGAGGCATTAGTGCTTTACATAGTTACACCTACACTTAGTCTAACTAATGGAAACATTTTGCAAGGACATTGCAAAATTGCTAAAGACAGAAAGTCAATTATTTTATAAATATCATGTGATAGGCTAGTCCAAAATTATTTCCATATTCATGAATTTTTTCACGCTGCAAGAATTTCTTGAAATTCAAGCCTAGCGACAAGTATTGGTAATCTATTATAATGTCTATATTACACTCATTGACAGAATGAGAGGTCTGTGTTTTGAAAAAGAAAAAAAAATCATACCTACTTCGTTAAGGCTTCTAAGGGTATAATATGTTTTAGCATCATTCTGTTTTATTATTGGATGTACAACCAAACTGCAAATGGGGTTTTATCAAGTAAGGTAATTACTCATTTTTTAATGACACTTGACGTCGGTGATTACTAGACGGTCATTTATAATATTTCCAAAATGTACATAATTTCATTTGCATATGTGATAAATAGGATTATTTCGAACTTTTTCTTATGTTAATCAATTAATTATACCCTACGGTGTATTTGAAGTGTTGTGACAAGAGTCTGAATTTTATTTGTAAATTGATTATTTCGTGAGAAGTTCATCTTACCCCACACATATGATTGTATCTTTATTGCAAGTCATATTAAATAGACTATAAATCATATTATTAATCAGCGAGATTCACCAATAGAACATACTTCCCATTTTTCTGTTTTATGGACTTTTGATCTTGAATAATGTTCATTATCTCCATATGATTCATTTTAAACAATTACGAATTGTTGATATCTTTCAGCAGTTCGCAACATGTTTTTTATTTTTCAGGTACATGAACGTTAGAAGTACGTACACTATTTTAGATCTGACAAAGTACAGAACTTCTTTTTCTTACCTGAAGAGTCTGAATAGAAAAGAAGGCAGCACTCATCAATGTAACCGGATATATTCCATAGTTCAAAATTCGGAATGTTTAAAAGTGTTTAGAATATTTTGAACATCCTTGAATATTCTGGAGAATTTTATGTACATACTGAAAAATTACATATTTTCGTGGGGTCCAATTTTCGTGGTTTGAGTAAAAACTGTTGGTTCGTTAGGATTTGAATTCGTGTATGAAGAATTCTTGAGTAGTTATGTATGTGACATTTAACATTTCGTGGTACATATGTATACATGAATTTGTGGGTCTCTTCATACTTCGAAAACAAGGAAAATTAAACCCCATGAAAATTTGTGATTTCACAGTATTCGATTAGTTGCATGTCTGTAAATGTTAATGACTGTTATATCATGCAGGAGTAGAGCGCAGACAGTAGAACGACCCGTTACTTCATCCTCAATCTAATCCCAGTCCACCCTCACCCCGTTAATGGACCTGGACATCTCCCAAAATAAAATTTGGTGTTGGGAAAATTCTCCCCTTCTTGGGAGGCCAGTAGAGGACTTCATTCATGTAGATTATAATTTCCCCCTCATAATACACCTAGACTCCCTTTAAAAAGGAACATAATCATATATGCCTAACTGATATTAATTTTGTTATATTACACTTAAATAGAATTTATAAATACTAAATTAATTAAACTGGTTATGGTGATTTTTACCTCGACTCTATTATTATGTTATGTAAACAAATACCGTGAAATCACAAATTTTCATGAGGGTTTAGTTTTTGTTGTTTTCGAGGTATGGAGAGACCTTCGAAATCATGACAACCACAAAATGTAGAATGTAATAAGCATTATTACTCACCACTTCTCCAACCACGAAATCAAATCCCCATATATCATTCATTTTTTCGCAAATTTAAAAAAATCTGCACTCACGAAAATATGTAAATTTCAGTAAGATAGCATGGATTACTTCATGAGTTTGTATTATTTAATTTATCTTATAATATGTTTAACAATGAATGTTGGTTTTAATCTAGTTAATACAATGATTTTTCCATCTTTGTATTATAATAATGACATCAGTTGCAGGAGATACTGTACTCCTAAGATAGTAAATAAAAACAACAGTGATTGTACGAGGTAATGTGGGTAATGTTGGTACAGTAAGATTACAATCACAAATTTTATAGAAGACCGCTTTGTTTTCTACAATGAAATTTGAGAAACTTTAATAGATAGGATCTTGAAAACATTTAAAACATTCATAATTAAAAATGAGATAAAAAATTCAAACAGTAACGACAACAAAAATTAACATCTGCAACAATATTAAAGTACTGAACAATTCAATCAATAACACAAATGATACTACATGTATCACGTGACTCTTCATCAATAAAAAATAAACAGATCTGGGCAATAAATATATATATACATGTTATAGCAGTGTAGAAATATCAAACAGATGATTATTCTGTCGGAGCTCGCCATCTGATCGGTAAAGCGATGAAGAAAACCGTTTAAATGGAACTAGCTGCAAGTCCTAAGGTGATCACTGTACACCTTGTTGTACAAACCTTAACTCTATTACAGGCATGCTACTCTCAGTGCCACGACCCAAAATCTTTAATCATTTACAATCATGAAAATTCTGTACCTGGTTTCAACCTTTTGACTAATGCTGAAATGGGTATGTGCATGATGACTTGTAACAAGTTTGAGTTGTGTAGCTCCGTGGATTGGATACGTGAAAAAAGGACTTGTCGGCTAAACACAAGATTTGCCATCAAAAATGGCACTAGCCTCATGACCGAGGGCGGCATAATTCATGTTGACAAGGAAAATTTTCCAAAGGTAAGCAATGTATTAGACATAACGAATATTGAAGCATTTTGATTAGTAACGCGATCTAATATGACTCAAGTTATCACTCTAAAATGACTGACTTTCAGCACCTGCCTGTCTATTGTCCCATGCATGTCTGTACTGAGGATGCAATCTGTCTTTGGGGTAACTGTGAGCCTGTTTTAAAAGGTAATATATAAGATGGTTAACCAAATCTTCAATTTATGATTACAACATTGGGCAGAATTCAAATCAAATTTTTCGGAGTTCTATTTGCGTTAACACCTCCGCGTCAAACCTAAGCTTTTTAAAATAGGTAGTGCAATTTCTATAGTGGAGTGACCATCCTAGAAAAAGATGCTTAGTTTTCGAGTTTAATGGACCGGCATACCCTACGGCTGAAAGTTATATTTTATAAAAGAGACATCCCTCCTCATACATTTTCACCCGGTCGTAGAGTTTTCTCAAGTCAAATTTTTTTTAAACTTGCGATGAAAGTGAAAAGAGGGGGGTGTATTTAAGTCGTTTATTTCACTTGCTGATAACATTCTTTTTCAAAGATTAATTATTAATTTTAAAAAATACTCATTTGTGTGTGATAGGATACCTACAGGTATCTAAATTTACAATGCAAAATTAATCAGGAATATTATTTGTCCCTCCCCCCTTTTTAAAAAAAATAATCGTATGTTTTGTTATAGAACCGGCGTTAATTTCAACAAAATATATTCAGTACAATTATTTCATGCAATATTGATAACGAATGTTTACTTAAGCGTTAGAAAAATTTATAATACAATGATTTCTGATCAAATAACCCGCACTTTTTTTAATGACATCCTCACACTAAGTCTTATATTCTGCTTGATTACAATGTTTAATGTAGCTGAAAACGGATTATAGAATCCCATTATGTCTATGACATCGACTCCATCGATCAAAGTATTGTTAAATATATTAAATTGGCTTCTATTATTAATAAGATAACGTTAATATTCAGTTTGTATGTTAATAAATGAGCATTTGAAAGTAATTTTTCTTTTTTTTAATTTAAAAAAAATACGTAAAGGACAAACATGTCACTTTTCCTTCACATTCATGTTTGAACAAGGTATCTTGCATGATTGGATATCGCCTTTCTGCTGCATAAACAATACAGATTAACACAAGTATGAAACAGAAAGAGAAAAACGATTATAGTATTTCATCTTAAATACTGTCCATAACTTTACAGAAAGTATTTCATGTTTTCTTCGGAAATTTATTTAGGTGTTTTTACAGCAAAAACATGGACTTTGTCATTATTCAAACTAAAGGATACATATTTTATGTACGCATTTCCTCATTTACATGTACATACTGCCAAAAATTGAACGCTGTTCTTATAATCCTTTATGAGCGGGGGTACCATATTTTGTCAGCTCAGTGTTTTACAGTACTTTAAGTTTTCTTTTAAAAGACGTCGACGTACCAGAAAGGAAAATATGAATCAAACGGAACCGTAAAAGCAATCCACTAAAGTTTTTGCTTGGAAAACTCATGATTTGTACTGTCATAAGAAAGTTTTTTCGATATTTTTCCTTTTGAGAAAGAATTGTCAGTTTTGCTTCCAGAATTAATTGTCTAATATTAATTTTACAAATTGCTATGGAGACAGGAGAAATAGTACTATATACGCTATCTTTAACCCATCGTCTCAAGCCACGGTCCGGAGTCCGCAGATAGCTCTCTCCTACTCGTGGCTGTTTGATCACAAAAAGTGTCGTAATCTTGAATATGTACGCCTCTCTATTGTGATGTCATATTCAGAATGGGAGAGGAGTGTACATTTTGCCCGTGGTTTGCAACGATGTCTTTAACCAACCATAGAACAACAAGGGTTTTTTTTTTTTTTTAAATTCAGGCCTTCTCATGAAAGGACAAAGACTACTGAGTATTTAGGCAATCAGCCTTTTTTCAAAATTCAAAGATAAAAAGTTTCCAGTCAGCAGATGAAACAAGCCATGCACGACATGCATTTAGCCTTTTTTCAAAATTCAAAGATAAAAAGTTTCCAGTCAGCAGATGAAACAAGCCACGCACGACATGCATTTAATGTGAATATTGCCACGTGATCAACATTTTGCACTGTTCTAATTATCATCTACCCATCTGAAGTATCTTTTTAAGGATAGGCTATAATGACTTTTAAAGTGTAGCTCTTTTACAAAGTTTCTACTTTTAAAGTTTTCAAAGAAAATATTTTCTTGAAAAGTTAACAATAAAGATATAAATGTATACGTGTTAATGAAAATCAATAAATAGAAATTACAGCTCTAGCAAATGTATTAAGTCATTAATTTAACTCTTCACCCCTTTTCAAAGAATTGCAACTTTAACACCTATACGTGTTTAATATGTCTACAATATAACCTGACTAATTTATGGTAAACCTTTATTCAAAAGTTCACAAAATTAAACGAAAATTTTCAAATCATTGATAAAAAATCGGCCTTTTTAGACAGAGAAATGAATAATATTAAAACTTTAAATATTCTGTTGTCTATCCTTTGGATGAGACCTGAGAACCGAAATTTAGAGTGAAAGCAAGGATAACCTCTTGAAGCTTTTTAAACAGCAGGGAACAATTTCTTTAAAAAATAATGAATCAGATGAAGAAGACTTAATTAAAACATAACATTTAAAAAGTGCGAAATTTATGGTCATATTTCGGTTTTTCTTAGGGGTGGGTGTGTGGGGGTGGGGGTAAGGGGTGATGGGTCTTCTTGTTTTTATTTTTCTTTACTTTGTGTACTAATTATTACGTGTGGTACGTAAAGAATAAAGTACATTAGCATATTAAACCTTTTACGTTTAAATAAAATACTATAAAACAAACCTTTCATTTTACAGACTGACAAACGGGCATTCTTTTTAAATTTTTCGTTCATTTTCCATGAAATCAATATATTCACCGAATAAATAAAATTCCTATACAAATACACATTATTTTCACGAATTCCTTGAACTTTTCTTTATATATGTACAATATTATGGCCAGCTTTCATTAATTGATCTTTGATCTCCTTTTATTTTAAATTTTGACCATAGAATTTTCTACGACCGGGCAAAAATTATTGCCTGATAATATATCTTACCAAAAAAGTACAAACCAGCCGTAGGGTAGGGTGGTACATTAAATTCAAATTTTTGATGGTCTTGTCACTCCACTACTACCCCAAGTACCCGGGACTTGGGGTGGATGTCCGAGGTCCTTGGACTAGGCCTTTAAAATCAATCTCTCACCAGAGGGCGCGCTCCGCTTACACCTCTGTTATCGTCTAAAAAGTAGCGCGGGTTGTCAAATAATTATTTGTCGACAAAAACTGTTAGACATTGATTGTTTTGCATGATTTCTCAGTGATGTTAAGCTCTCTGGTAGTAAATATTTCCTGACTTTATCTCCTTGGTTTCAAAATGAAAATATGCGTAAAAATTCGGAACAAAATAGTGCCGTATATATTGAAGCTATTTTAATATATATATAAATTTTGAAAGAACAAAAGAAGTGCTACAGATTGATATTTCTAACTTCATTTAAAAAAATTACCAAGTTGTTGTAAATCTATAATTTATTTTCGTTTTACAAGATTCTTGTAATTTAGACGATTACAGAGGTGTTGGAGCGATGAGCGTAAAACGCCCTCTGGTGAGAGATTGCTTTAAAATCTGAGCTTCTCTTTTACGGAAGTCGTTGATAAGAAACACCAATAGGTCAGACTTTGTGGTACTAGTCAGGTGAAAAGATTTCATATGAAACATTAAACATCATTTAATCAATCAATTTTACGATGTTCTGTTAAATTTAAATCTGTCTGTGTTAATAACGATTAGCGTACATCATTTCTTACATAATGTATTTTGTTGGCATCTAAAAAGAATTGGGATGCTGTCAAACATAGTAATAATTGAAGAACTTTTTGATTTGAGAGTATTGAAATTGTCTACGAATCATATATTTATGAAGGCAATGACGGATTAATTTATCTGCTTGTTTCTATAAACATGCTGATTACTTAAACAATTAAGATATTCAAATCTAAAATCAATAGAGATGAACATTATAATGATCGAAAAATAATTTATCTTGTTTTCGTCTTTTATGAAACATCTTACATATAAATAGGTCTTGTGATGATGAAACACCAAAACACACGCACCTAATGTTATTTATTTTTAAAAATTAAAAAGTGGTTCTGCAAAACTTTGTAATATCAATCTAAATAATCGTAAAATTGTACATGTATTTTAAATGCAAATAATTGACAAAAATACCAATCTATTTGAAAGTACATGTGTATTTAAATACATGAAACGATATATCCCAGTAAACTTGAAAAAAAAAGTACCACAGACGCGGACACATCAGATTCATATTCGGATATTTTACTAAAAGAAGATGTTAATTGTAATCTAACAACAACACTTTATGATTAACATGACGACTTTAACGTTTCAATCCTTTACTTCTCCTATTTATGTAGCAATATTTACATTCCCAATGTCTTTGTTCGAGATAATATTAGAAATAGTCAATGTTCTTTATTTCTCCATCAATGTACTGCTTCATCGATAGGCGCGGTTAAAGAAATCACGTGCAGGGCGGGATAAATAGAGGCAAGAAGGGGGGTTCTAGCACGTGGATTGGCGGAATCAATACCATGTAAATATTAGGAATAACTGTCAGATTTTTCAATTTTTCATTAATAATAAATAACACCTACCCTGTCACTCTTGACATGACCATAAACAATGTAACTCCTATATTAAATCAGATTTATAAACTAGTTGATGCATGTGTATATTTATAATTCTCATCAAGACTTTCCAAAATGTAATCTTTTTAAGGTTTGTTAATATTAAGGCAGAAATATTCATTATTGATTTTTTCCTAACTTAATAGAAAAGGTATATAAAGACTGTTCCGATATTGTGAAAAGAGACCCAAGCAAGAAAGGACAAAATGGGGTGTATGTTATTTATCCAGACACCGGCCGGAGAGAGGTCTTCTGTGACATGACGACAGATGGAGGAGGGTGGACGGTGAGTAGTTTTCATTTTTGAATGATGACAGAATGTTAATTAGATTTAGCTCTTTCAACTTCAAATGTAGAAAATACGAGGGGTTAGCAAATAGTTCGTGGACATGCGTCATAAAATTAAAACCACATTAGGCACATCAATGAATTTTGAAATATCTAGTTAGCATCATCTTTTGTATCTAAAGAATAAACCATATATCATAAATTTTATTTTTTAATAAATTAGTAATGTTTTTGGCGCAACCTCGAACACGACTTTTTTGCGACCTATGTGTAACTGAGAAAAACTCTTTTGATAATCAATTGACATCCAAAAATCCTGTTAATTCAGGTATGTGTCGAGACACCATTGTTCCATAAAATATAAAATTTTCACTTCATTCTGGAAGTTCTATGAAATTTTATCATAAATTTTAAACAGAATGTCCAAACAAATGAGGCCTTGAAAATGACGTCAAAAGAGGGAGGGTTTTTTTTCCAACATTCTATAAAGTTTTGCCCCTGAAAACTGGTATAGAACTAAACTATGTTGAAACTGGCTACAGAGAAATGATATGCATCTAGAGTACTTGTCTTTTAATGTCAAAATAGATTCAGAGGGAAAAAGGATACACAGTTAATGTCGATTTGCACTCAAGGTGTGAAAAATCAATCACGTCAAAATGACGTTGATGCGTTGTAGATATTGAACTCCCAAAAGCAAAATATGCCGGCACAATCAAGCAAGGATCTCTCCCAATGTAATAATCCATTTGGAATATTATATTCGTTGAAGGCCACTGTAAATGATATTGTAAAGTCATATAAACAAGGCGGGTTTAAGTCCTTACTCAGCTCCAGGGAATCTCATCAAAAAGTGTATTAGGTAGAAGAAGCGGACATTGAAAAAACAAAGACGTTATCGGACGTCGGGTGATCATATAATGTAGTTTATATTTTATAATAATTTGGCCAATAATGAACCTATCAGGCTAAAATTTTCAACATTTCTTTATTTTTTGTTGGTTTATGTTCGATATAAATTTTGAAAGCACAAACTACAATGTACTAATTTTAAAGCCTTAGCACACGAATTTTCTGATAACCCCTCGTAAAAGAGATTCCGATGTTAGAAATTATCATAAAAACAATTTAAACCAAATTATTACCATGCTGTCATCATGTCGACAGATGCAGGAGAAGTTTTGAACTAATATCGACTACTAGATAAAATTTCCTTTTATTAGCTATTTCAACGTCAAATGTAGAAAATCTAAGACAGTTACAGATGTTAGAGCTTATCTTGAAAACAATTTTTAAACAAATTGATCATGATGTCATTACATCTCTTCCTGAGTGTGACGCATGAAAAATGCCTTAAAACGTTATAGCATCTAAATAAGAAAACTCAGTCGAAAGATCACCAATTTTCTTCCTAATAACATTTTCTAAACACGATGTTATGTTAGGATGATTTCTTATCACCCTAACATAAAACACAAAACATTGATGTAATCATCAATTGTCGCCCGGGAAATATATAAAGTAAACAATGAAATTTAAATAAGTCTTGATCAACAAACCGCTTCGATATGTGTAAAAAGGCATGCGTCTAATTGATGGGACGATAGTCGCAAATATTTTTAAAAAACTTGTAGTCGGATAAAAATCAATCAAAAACGATACAATTTTAAACTTGATCTATTCCTCAAGTAAATGTTGGCTGCATAAAATATAAATTGAAGTTAGACACATGTATCATATATTTTTAAAAATATATTAATTTTCAATTTTAGAATATAAAGCACGAACTGTGCAGAGAACGTTTTAATCCGAGAAGTAAAATTCGATGTTCTAAAAAAGGGACCTGTCGTTGTTTCGATAGAAAATGATAAGAAACTTTATATATTAAATATGAAAAACATATATATTTTTACAGAATCACTTTATGGAAGTAAATATAATATGTATCTCGTAATTTATAAAAGGAAAGAACATTCTGATTAACAATCTTTTCAATGTTTAGAAAACCTTTAATTCTACATAACTACTCCCACCCAAATCCCCATACACCACCACTTAAACTTGTATGTATAGACCAGCCCGGTCCTCCGGGCTGCAATAAAGGATGTTAAATTTTAGTCTGCAATTTAGAAGTGTTATTGTACTCGCGTGTAGATCTAGAGAAAAAGCAAAAGAACAACACACAAGTTTTTAATTCGGAATTGGTTTCTGATGCCTTTAACATAATGATAATGATAATTGCTTAAACAATTTTATATTACTCAAGTTGGTGTGTTCCCGTTTTGCACACATTTGGAAATTAGTTTAGAACAACAGGTGTGAAGTGTGTTTTGATAGCAATTATAGTCTGATTTCTGGTTTGGATTTACCTGGATTTACCTGTGATTACCTGTTTTAGCCTAATGTATTCTTAAGAGGTTTAATACAATTTTATAAGCATTTTATTAAAATTCTTTATATATTTATGGGAAAATATTTGATTTTATTGAATAAATTATTATTTGATTCATATTATTTATTATTAAGTCCAATTTCTTAAAAAAAAAAAGAATATGTACTTTTCAATCTTGATATAATTCTAAATGAATTCAAGATATAACATATAATAAAGAAAATAATGAATAAAAATTAATTTGAAAAGATGTTATAATAAGATCATCAGATAAATACATTAACTTTGTATTTATTCTCTTCTTTTTTCACTATCAGTTCATCTTTCACATACTTACTAAGCTAAGTATAGTATAGACTATAGCAATTAAGTAATCATCTCACCTGGTCAAATTCCCACTTTTCACACATTTTTTAATTACCTGTAATTAAATGTGTGCAAAACGGGAACAAACCCTCAAGTTTTTGTACACACTGCCTTATTTAAAAAAAATTCTACCTAAAATCTCTATAGATAATTAGGGAGAATGTAATATAATCATTATATAAAGGTTTATTATTTAAAAAAACAATATAAGAAATTAGTATAAAGCTAATAAATAGTCTATAATGCAAAAAAAAAAAAAAAAAAAAAAAAAACTACAAAACGTCGAGAATTGTAGCGGTTAAAGAGTCTAATTCGGGTGCGCATGACTTTGAAAAGTTTTTAATTTCATGCAGTCGGATGTGCGACAATACAGCTGTGCCAGATATTGTGATTTCAATACAAAATTGATATTATCAGTAACGCTTTTTTTGTCTGAAACGTGATTTTAGACAATTAATAGGAAAAAACGCTGAAATAACTCTAACGATGTCACAGTTTTCCGATTTTGTAAGCAATGCATGACGCTGAAGATAGACACATGACTCGCTTGTATGTTCGAGACGTTCATGGATATTAAGCTAAAAACTTATGACAGAACATCAAAAAAAATATACTAGTAATCTAAACATTAATATTTTTACCAAATAAATCCATCTGTGCCGATAATTCATCTGCACCGATATTCATTTATACCACAATATGGCATTTTTAGAGGCACCGGACATTGAAAAAATAAACTTTGTAATTAATTCCTAGACCAATCTCTTTGGTAGACTTTGTACAATAACCTTTCTCTACTTAACTGAAAAAGAAATATCTAGGGCAGAAATACAAAAAGAATATTGAAAAAATGTGATAATTTTGCAAAAAATTCCCAACGGGTTCAGTAGTAAAATTTGACAACTTTTCAGAAAGTTGAAACTTCAGAACAATAAAATACTTTTAAGAGTTCCTTGAAAATTTAAAACAATTTATCAAATAAATGATTTCGGTACCATGTTATGTTTGACTTGCAGTGCCAATATAATTCCTAAGTTGTGGCTCTATAGAAAAGACATATTTAATTGTTTTTTAAAAATAATACAAGGTATTTTTAATGCAACTACCAATTAACCATTACATGAAAGTAACATGAAAGTAACATGAAAGTGTGAAACAAATAATTTTCTTTGTTCCTTCATGCGTAAACTGCGGCAAGGGTCGAGGATATAATTGATTATGCAAGGTGAAGCCCTAATTAAGTGTTCTGAGTGTTAGAATTGAAAGACGGGGAACATTGTTTGATTAAAGTTTCAGTTAGAGATAATTTATATGTTTAGATTTCTGATTATGATATCATAGATCTTACTGTGTCGGCAAAAATTTTACTGTGTCGCATGCATAAAATTTGAATCGTTACTGTGTCGGAAGCTACACAGCAGAATAACCCATGGAGAACCCTGCTAGTAAAAATGTATTCACAAGCTCGTGCATTCCGACAGCCAACTCGTGCCAATATTCACAAATACATAAGTTAAATAACCTTATAATAAATAGCATTGTTTACAGATCATTCAGAAACGCCTGGATGGTGAAGTTGATTTTTATCGGACGTGGATAGAGTATAAAAATGGATTTGGGAATGCCTCTAAAAATTATTGGATAGGTATGTTTTTATGTAGAGATAATTCATTTGTATTGTATCTATTTACTAATAAGGATTTTTTTATATATCCTTTGCACTAATTGTCTGTTGATTTCACACTCATCAATTTCAATTTTTAATTACACGCTTTTGTTATTTATATTCTTATATTTTAGTGTTTGATTTGCATTATGTCAATAGGAAACGATGCGATTCATGCTTTAACTAAAAATGGGAACCAGACACTTCGGATTGAGCTTCAGCGTTTTAATGGTGAAAAGGCTTTTGCTCAATATTCCACGTTTTCCCTCGGAAGTGAGGACACTTTCTATAAACTTAATGTGTCTGGATATTCCGGAACAGCGGGTAACTAAATGCATATTTTTTTTCTTTTAAGATGTATTGAGTAAACTTAGTTTTACTTTGGATTCGACATATCAAGCCCATATAAGGAACATTTATTTAAAAAAAACTGTACCGGCTACAGCGGCCAAGTTGAAGAGTGTTTGATTTGTAGTCGGGGGGTACCGGGTACGAATCTCGTCTCCGAATCCATGTCAAATCAACACGTAATCATAGTTCGTGTCTGTTCCTTTGCCAAATATCGGGTACTGAAACATACCATTTCTCTTTATGATATCCGGCTTTAGACAAAAAGTACTTTTAAATTCATAAGAATTTAAAGTAATATGACAAAGAATTTTGATGAATATAGGAATAAGTATACATGTACATGTATGAATACATGTATGAATATTGCATGCAATGCAACTTATTCCTCAGATCAAAAATGAACATTAATACTTGCCATCTGTATATTAAAAAATCATATTATCCTGTTACAGGTAACAGTTTGGCTTATCACAATAACAAAAGATTTGCTACTAAGGACAGTGAAGTCGTCTATTCTGGACGATATTGTGCAAGGGGGCGTCATGGTGCTTGGTGGTACTATACTTGTAGTTACTCAAATCTAAACGGAAAATACGGAGACGTTGGAGAAAAGGGAACAGAATACATGGTATGGCATCACTGGACAGGAGGCGAATCACTTAAAGAGTCAACAATGATGATCAGAGAAACTCAATAATCCATCTATCTTACATCTCTATTACATTGTAATAGCTTTCCGCTGTACATGTCTTATTTATAACAAGAATATTTCACAAAATATGTATAATGTTTATCTCGTTGACATAATTTATTTGTCTCGTAAATTATTAGCAGTACTGGATTTCTTTTGAAATTCAATATTCACAATGTGTTTGCTGTCTTGCAGAACTTTTATAGTGCTTGGTAGAACATGACGAAGGAAGTTTAACCCGATGACTTTTATATTTTACTTATAGAAAATTGTGAAAATCACACCCAATAAAGATTTACAGATTAAAAACTCTTTCAAAATATCTGTTAGGTTGGTACTTAACATGTATTATAAACTTTAGAAAAATATACCATCCAAGCTGATGAATTTTGATGGAGAAAAGCAAAATGGTAAAAATCAGCTAATGTGATTTATCAAATTTTTTTTGTTATTTTGTTTTTCCTCACCTGGCTTGGCATTTTGTTATTTGGTGTTAATTTCGGTCACGTCAAATGTTTATTTTACGTTACAAAATTAATTTGAGGTTTCTTTTCTTTTATTTTTAATGATGAAAAATATAAACCTAGTACAATGTAATGTAGGCAAACATACAATGAAGTTCATTGAAAACACTAGCAATTAAATTCTCTTCCATTTTTCATGAATATTGCGTGAGGGAAATGTATGCATATTCCATATCATACCGTATAAGCAGAATTTTTAGCAAGGATTTAATTTTTACTTTATTGGCGAGGGTGCTGAGATCGCTAAAATTGCACATCTCTAAAAATAAATTGCGTTTTATTTGAAATAGCTTCTTCAGTGAGCATTTTAAATTCGCTAAAATTGAATCTCGCTTAAAATAAAAAAAACCCAGTTTTTAAGGATAAATCGCTAAATTTGCGTCGATCTCGCTAAAATCTCAACTTACACGGTATCAGTAAGTGCAAGTGCCTTTCCTTTGTTCAGTATACTACAAATAACGATATATCTTGCTGATTTAGCACTAAATTAAATTTCTTCGTTCAAAGTCCCTATTCCCCATCTTAAGTCTCAACCCTCACACAGACTATTACATTCTGGGTACTTTTTCTAACAGTAGATCTAAATATTTCAAATAATTCAGTCTTCAAAAAGAAGAAGAATCGATTCTGAGAATCGACTACTTCCTCTCCCTCACTTTTAGTTTTTAGTGAAAAGAATTCTCGATGACGTACAGTTTACAAAGGTTTTGTATTTATAAATATTTCAGTTTTCTCCTTCCCCTTTTTATATGCTTTGCAACGTACGTACCTACGTATGAAAGAACTTTATTCGGTAATAACCGATATTTGCCCACCAAACCATACTTTGATGGAGAAATATTTAATTATGTTCTTAAACAGGGGGGTATATGCTGACTTCAACGCACTAAATATTTTCATAAGTAATTACGTCATATGTACGAAATGACGACACAAACATGACGTAAATTTCAGTTTTTATGAAATCAATTCTACTGAAAAATGTACATATTTCGTCGATATTTTGAGTAAAAGTCACCGAGCGTATGTGTGTTCAGGCTCAATATTTTGATATAATGTGAAGAATGATAATATCAATGAAAATGTAAAAATTAAACCTGAACAAACTTGCGCTCTATAGATTTTAAAGCTAAAACTGTTGGAATTTTGTCCATTTTTTCCTCTTTCTGAAAAAGGATATAAAATCGGACTAGTTTGTGACGTCATAAAAACAAAAATTGTTAATAAACTACTTTGAAACAATAATATATGTTCTGTTAATTTATATTTCTCATACAATTTATTGAATTCAGCACATTTCAGGAAGTTTTCAAAATTTGACTTTTGTGGGGGGCAAATATATGCAATATACCGTATATAGTTCTTTACATGCTCCTTGCAGTTGTATATCTGTGTAATGGAAGCAAAGAATGTTTCAAAGAGCGTTTTATATTTGCTTTCATCAAAATTCAGAATTAAAAAAAATAATAAGGACTGAAGTTGAGGAATTTTGATGACAGTGCGGTCAGATCTGTATCAGATTTAAGGGAATATATAGAAGCATTATCCATTCCCTAAACTAGATTTTGTTTAAATAAACTGTTACTTTGTACTGTTACTTAAGTGGAAGGAATGAAGTGCACTGTTTGGGACCGCCAATGTCTGGGATATGCAAGCAGATCTAAACAGTTCATTGTAGTTTCCACTGGAAATAGCATCTTCCCATCGGAGACCTGATATTATATAAATGGTGCCTGTTTTGGAGGGTAACAGTCAGCCGACAATGGTTTTCCGAGGAGTGTCAATTTCAACCGTTACCCTCCAAAACAGGCACCATTTATTTTATTATACCGAATGTCTGCTTGATTTACTACGTCAGCAATACAAATCGTCGATCGCCTTTCGACGTTTAGAAAGCTTTCAAACTCCCCGCTACTTCGAAAAAGATTTACTGACCTCTTTATTGTTTATTTGATACTCTACGAGTCCTTTATCATCTAAAGTTTCGTTATTTCTGCACTCGCAAGCATGGTTCATCTCTTGTTTGTTGTTTTCAAGTAAGCTACATCGGACGCAAGCTTTTATTGACGTCAAGTTTATTTCGGTTCTTTCAAACGCGCAACTGACGTTTTGAGAATTCTACGGTGAACCGTACGCGCATACTTTCCATTACCATTTCCGTTGAGGCATTACCGTTGTGTTACCCGTTGTCAGGTGTGTTGCTAAGGCTGAGGGTAATAGAACAGATTGTTAACTGCGTCTAAACCAATCAGATTTTAGTATTTAACATGAAAGTATAATAATGTTAATAAGTCTACCGTAGCCCGGCTTATTATTATGCTGGAACTTACAGTGCCGGGGGAGGACAGAATCGTTGAAGCCCATATACGGAAAATGAAAAAAATGTCAGGATCTGGTGTCTGATTGTCAACAAAGGAGCTGGAGAGTGTGGTGTCTCCCAGTGGAAGTTAGATGATGTGATTTTGTGGGGCAAATTATGTGGAGGGCCTCGGGGATTATCCGTCTAACATGCACTAAGAGAAGACAACCCGCAGGACGATTGGGCAGATAGGCAGAAATGGATATGAAAGAAAAGAGAAGAACAGGGGAAAGTACAACATAAAGACCCTGTGTGTTTGCTTGTAAACATTACATGTGTTGCAGTGAAGGCGCAGAGCTGAATGGTTCCGGGCTGGGACTTGATCAGCCCAGTCGGCGTATACCTCTAGAGTTTGTAGTGGAGAGCGCCGGAACAACCATTAATGGAGGACCAAACAGAGGACATGGCCATGGCGCATCAAACACAATCAAGATGTATACGGGTATTACGTTACTATAAGTTTAATGAATTAAAAAATACATAATTTTTTGTAGATTGCAAAACCTTCTTTAAATGCAAATATTTATAATTTCAACAGAACTAATAAGTCCGTATGTAATTATATATAATAGTATATTTTGACGGATTAAAGAAAATGTAAAATAAATTATTTAAGAACTATATAACTTCTCTTTTTTTATGGACGTTCGATCCTGAGCCTTTGAGCGGATTTTGGGCCCGCCCTTTATTTTGAAATACCTTGTCAGATTTTAACATTTATGACCGTTTTTATTAGGAAGTACAATAACATAGTAATGCTTCATAGAAATAGAAAATAAACACCTATAAGATTAAAGGCATTGATGATGAGTGTACATGTATATGTAAATCAAAGCTAAAACAGAATACACAAGTAGAAGAAGTGGAATTGATTTCGCTCTCAGTGCAACTGAACCAAATTAAATTCATCTAATTCAAATATTTAAAAAAATCTGTAGGTCACAGATAAAATGAAACTGACAAAAGAATTGATTGTTTGTTTAAAAAAAAAAACGCCTCTTACGAGGCTTAATCCAAATATATTTCACATCTATTGTACTGAATCAGTAGCCCATCTTGCTGAACTATCACCGTTACACAAACGATGGATTTTAAAATGACATGCACAGTTAGATTTATTTTGGAAGATTATTTTTTCTAGCCTTTAGATCTTCTCTTCATTTTTGCAAAGATTTGTTTGTTTCTTTCAATTAAAATGCACACAAATATGGTTTGAAAATCATGGAGAGACGACCCAAAGATAGAAAAATTTTCAAACAACCTGTTTTAAAATGTATCATTTCGTACTAATTTTCTGATCTAGCCAATTTTCAAGTTATTTGATAGCTAATCAAAACTCACTTTCGGGAAAATATTTTCCTTTCCCATTTCACTGGAACCGAATTTGCCAATTTAAAGTGTCTTTTCTGTCCTGTTTTGCCCCGCAAGCTATGCTATAATTGTTTGTATTTTATTTCTACCATGCTTTTTGATGGAAAAATCATTAAGGTACAAGCAGAGGATTTATGAACCTCAATTGTAGTTAAGAAAAAGAAAGTGGCCGCACTAGATGGGCAGTCGGCAGGAATCACTGACACGAAACAATTCAGATTTAAATGCCCAAGCACCATGTAGTAATACATATCTTATACAATGAACCTAGAAACTTCACGAGAATGGATTTCTGCCTTATGTTTCTCGATTTGTAGGTAATTTGTTTTTCAATTAAAAGGTGTCATGAAAGATAAGTTATCTATGCTGCAGACATTCAGAAGAATGTGATAGAAGTCTAACTCAAACTTATTTTTGTGTTCAGTTTTTAAATGCACTGAAAATATTGAATGTAACAGTACGATCGAAGTTTCTCGTTTTTTTTAATACATTCAATATTTTTTCATCAGGTGTAACTTTGTATTTGCAAGTTCATGTATGTTTATCTCTATTTGGGAACGTTAGCACTATAATGAACAAAATATGAACGCATTGAAAAAAAAAAAACAATTAATGTAAAATAATTTATGAAACATAATTAGTAACTATATTCAAAGAGTATTTCTTTAAGTACCAAATTCAAACATTATAAGCAAAAAGATTTTTAAAAAAATAAAATATTAAAATCACTGTATTCGAACCTAAAATTCTGCTTCGATATAGCTTGAATCCAGCGACAAACCAATGTAGCTACCGCGGGACACTATACGTAGCTAGCATTTAAATCATTATTTAAAGCCAGAGCCTTATACATTGTATAATTGGACTTTGTCAATTTTCTACCAGAAAATAAATGGAAAAAATTTAGATTTTGTTATTTCTGGGTCGTCTCTCCATTTTTTAAACAACTGGAATAAATTTTACGGTTAAAAATACACCGATAACACATTTAAAATTCATGGAGAAAAGACCCAGAAACAACGAAATTAATGAAAAACGGCTATAAAAGAGTCGATTTTTGCATCATTTGACTCCTACGGCTATATTCAGGTGCATATTCAAATAAAATCAAACATATTTAACTGAATATTTGCCCATTTTACATTCACCTACAACACGTTCATTGGCTATGTTTTGAAAAAAATGTATAAATCAATGATATTTTTTAATTCTTTTTATGAGCCGCTTTTCCTGCCGAATTGCCATCTTAAGCGCCCACTTTCTTTAGCCTTTATTCCCATCTGTTTCAAAATTGCATTTCTGTGAATTTAATTCATGTAAGTGTAATCTTCCCAATAGATCAACAATTCACTAACTTTAAACCGATACTTTCTTGACCTTGCGCAATGTAGTTTAAGTGATTTGGTTTGTAGAGAAGAGGCCCATGGGCCACATCGCTCACCTGAGCACTGTTGCTAGTAAAAGTATAAATTGGTTTATTATTGAAAAGGTAAAATCCAAAAGTAGTCCCATGAACAATCATGGATTTTCTATCTTTGAGAAGATGATTTTTAAAGAATTTTCCTATATATTTCTATGTAAAACTTTGGTCGGCCATTTTGGCCCCGCCCTACCCCTGGGGGTCATGATTTGAACAAACTTGAATCTACACTACCTGAGAATGCTTCCATATAAGTATGATGAATTATGGCTTGGTCATTCTTGAGAAGAAGATTTTTAAAGAATTTTCCTATATATTTCTATGTAAAACTTTGGTCGGCCATTTTGGCCTCGCCCTACCCCCGGGGGTCATGATTTGAACAAACTTGAATCTACACTACCTGAGGATGCTTCCATATAAATATGATGAATTATGGCTTGGTCATTCTTGAGAAGATTTTTAAAGAATTTTCCTATATATTTCTATGTAAAACTTTGGTCGGCCATTTTGGCCTCGCCCTACCCCCTGGGGTCATGATGTGAAGAAACTTGAATCTACACTACCTGAGGATGCTTCCATATAAATATGATGAATTATGGCTTGGTCATTCTTGAGAAGAAGATTTTTAAAGAATTTTCCTATATATTTCTATGTAAAACTTTGGTCGGCCATTTTGGCCTCGCCCTACCCTCTGGGGTCATGATTTGAACAAACTTGAATCTACACTACCTGAGAATGCTTCCATATAAATATGATGAATTATGGCTTAGTCATTCTTGAGAAGAAGATTTTTAAAGAATTTTCCTATATATTTCTATGTAAAAATTTGGTCGGCCATTTTGGCTCCGCCCTACCCCCGGGGGTCATGATTTGAACAAACTTGAATCTACACTACCTGAGGATGCTTCCATATAAATATGATGAATTATGGCTTGGTCATTCTTGAGAAGAAGATTTTTAAAGAATTTTCCTATCTATTTTTATGTAAAACTTTGGTCGGCCATTTTGGCCTCGCCCTAACCCGGGGGGTCATGATTTGAAGAAACTTGAATCTACACTATCTGAGGATGCTTCCATATAAATATGATGAATTATGGCTTGGTCATTCTTGAGAAGAAGATTTTTAAAGAATTTTCCTATATATTTCTATGTAAAACTTTGGTCGGCCATTTTGGCCCCGCCCTACCCCCGGGGGTCATGATTTGAATAAACTTGAATCTACACTACCTGAGGATGATTCCCCATAAGTTTCATCTTTCCTGGCACAGTGGTTCTTGAGAAGAAGATTTTTAAAACATGCCACCAAATTTTCATTAATTCCCAATTATCTCCCCTTGAATGAGGGCGTGGCCCTTCATTTGAACAAACTTGAATCCCCTTCACCCAAGGATGCTTTGTGGCAATCTTTGTGGTTGAAATTGGCCCAGTGGTTCTTGAGAAGAAGTCGAAAATGTGAAAAGTTTACAGACAGACGGACAGACGGACAGACAGACGGACAGACGGACGCCGGACAAAATGTGATCAGAAAAGGTCACTTGAGCCTTCGGCTCAGGTGAGCTAATAAAAATGAAATGTTGCCTAAAGTTCTAAAATTTCGGTTTTTCATTAAAAAAGCCATTAATTTACAAGCAAAACAGAAAACAAGATAATTTCATTTTTATTAACATACATGTATATAAAGAAAAAAATTCTATGATTGGATTCTAATTATAGAGAAAATACAAACATACAAATGTCTTTAATACATCTAGAAATAGTTTGCGAATTGAGTAAAAAATATCCTTTATACAATTATCTAACAGGTTTTCAATTAAATTTAGAAAATGATAGAAGCGCTGAGGTGTGATTAATTAACCTAATTTAACAAGGGAATGAGAGAGAGAGAGAGAGAGAGGTTGTGGGAAGAAGAGGGGATTAAATCTTATTGTCTCTGGGTTTGACCATTATTGGTACAACATGCTTTGGCGTTGCAAATGTGCGGTATGTATACTCCATAACTAAATCAGTACCCGGCACAAGTGAGACTTCTAAACGTTGGAAAATCTAGAAAGCAAAAAAAAAAAAAAAAAAAAGGAAAAATAAATAAACATAAACTGCTGCTTCATGCATTTAATATTTCAATGTATAATATTAATCAATCAAAGTTTATTTTTAAGGGGTGCGGACGAATTAGCTAAATTACATTGTAGATCACACTTATTTGAATGTCAAATTTGATATATAATAAAATTTCTTAAAATACGTTTATTAAATATAGAAGCACATTAATTTTATTGGTGTTTGTTAGGTTAAAGGTTCGCTAAATACCTTTGCAATGAGTACATGAATTTCATTTTCTGCAAATCGTTGCCCAATACATTTTCTGGGACCAAATCCAAACGGTAAGGTGGCAAATGGATTGGTGTTTTTGTATTCCTCCGTGAGAGTGTTGTCATCTCGGACAAATCTTTCTGGGAGGAATATCTCGGGACTTTTGAAAAAACGGGGATCCTCACACATATTTTGGAAACAAATTGCAATCTCAGTCTACAAAACCACAAAAGGAACT
Organism: Saccostrea cuccullata; assembly: GCF_032062105.1. Classification (NCBI taxonomy): domain Eukaryota; kingdom Metazoa; phylum Mollusca; class Bivalvia; order Ostreida; family Ostreidae; genus Saccostrea; species Saccostrea cuccullata. The sequence goes on along the minus strand of NW_026928149.1, from coordinate 178,246 downwards.
TAATTTTATATAAAAACACTATGAAAAAAAGTTGCTCTTTTGATATCTCATTTTTTACATAATTTAATCCAAATGAAGAATATTTGTATCTCCGCATTCCTGGGAAGTTTATTCTTCATTCTGGTCACGTCTGGTTAAGTATCAAGCAATAAATTTTTAGGCTTTATTATATACAATTGATTTGCAAAAGGTCGACACAAATACTGTTTCATTCATTTCATTGTTAGTATCTGTAATGAGAACATTCGATGTCCTTAAGAACAAGATCAATAAATTGTATTGTAAAGAAAATAACATAAAGCCAAAAATATCATAACATAAGAAGATAAATAAACCTTACCCCAGCTGGAACATGATATCCACCGACCACTACGTCTTTTTCGAAACGCCGATACGAACCCGGGGATGTTGGTGCATAGATCCTTCGAGAAAATGAATAACAAATAAGTATATATTATTTGCTATATTGCATCTCCTAATGCCATTTTTTAAAATTGACAAAGAGTTGGTGGCAAATTGTTTGTTGTTTAATTAAAGTCTTAATACTTTGAATATTTATATTACTTTTTTTGGTTTTCATAATCAATTTTTAAAAATAAATAATAAAATATGATCAGATGTATACATGTATAAAGTAAGATCGAGAAAGAAAAATAAATATATTAAAACCGTTTACCAGTTTACCAAAACAAATGAAAATACGATGCAAATGATTATAAGAAATAGAAAGGTAATTATACCGATTTTTATCGAAACAGTCATTTCATAGTAGTGACTTATGAAGAGTAAAGCTACCTCATAGTTTCCCTGACGCATGCCTTCAGGTATGGCAGCTTTGCCAAACTTTCCTTGGTGATATCATTTTGGCCACACACAGAAATTATTTCGTTACGAAGTTTCTCTTGTTTCTCAGGATTTTTTGCCAGTTCAAACAACAGAAAAGTTAAGGTATTTGAAGTCTAAAATAAAGTGATAATTTTCTTAATCATATATCGAAAGTAAGTTTCCATAATACATGTACTAAGATAGAAACAAAATACTTTTATACATTGATTTGTTTATGCACAAAATATACTTTGAACCAAAGACTGTTTTCATATTGAAAGAACAAGACTGTTTTCGTATTGAAAAAACTGGACTGTTTTGATAGTTTTTAGATGACCATAAAAATAAATGAGACAGCTATCATTTTAATCATAACTGAAGAAAATTCTTTCGTTTATCTAAATACTTACCGACTCTACACCAGCAATTAACAAATCCATGATTGTTCTGTCCACCATTTTTGGCGTCATCTTTGGGTGACACAATAATGCGTACATAAGATTTGGTTCTTGGAGATAATCCTCGAGCTTCCCTTCCAGTTTGGCATTTTCAAGTTTTTCTGAAGCACTTTTAATCTCAGTTTGACAAATGCTGAAATCATATAGACACTTTATATTTTTTCTTATAGCATTTGAGCCATGCAAGTTACTTGTTGTATTTTATGTATATGGATCAACGATGATATAATAAATGTGAAATAATTAATCCATATATAAACGTGAAGTTTTAAGACCAAAAAAATTGACACAGCAGTACAGACCACATAGCGTGAAACCATACTCAATACCTACCCACTCTGCTTAAACTACAGGACAAATGCTGTGAATATAATTTACAAAGATGCATGAATGTATCTATGCACATCATGTGGCATGAATATTTGCAAGATATTTAACATATATATTATATCATATACTTAGTACATTGTATTGCTCCTTGATAATCTAAAGACGAAACATGATGATGTTTTATTTTTCAACTTCTTTGCAACTCTTTTTTTTAAATTTAAGTCAAGAACAGAAAAATAAAAAAGAACTACATTTAAGGACAGATGATACAAACAAAAAATGGATGCCTGGATTGGTATGTATTTTTTGGCCTAATTTCATTGTAAATGAATAATAAATTTCTAGAATGTAAAGAAATTGTAAACCTTCTGTGATGTTCAAAAGTCTACCCTTCTGAAACCATCCCTATTAATCTGTACAAATATTTATCACTTTAAATTCCATTTTTGTCGAAATTTGAGTAAAAAATTAAAAACTACGCGGTGAAAGTTATTCATTTTATTTATTTAAAATGACCCATGTTGTTATTTTCAAATTCTTTGACAAAAGTTTGTATCATCTGTCCTTAAGTTAAAAAAAAAATTTACTTTCAGTTGGAAATTAAACGTTATCATTTCATAGTTTCTCGATGCATACCTACATATAATTATGACTAAAAAGAATATCCAGGTTTTTATAAATGTGCTTTAGCATATTCTTACCCATGGATATGATCAGCTCCTTGTTTAAATTTTCTGTATAGTGGTGTGTTGAAAAAGCGATAGGGTTTAAAACCCATGCCCTTTAGATCCTTGTCTATGGCATCAAATAAGTCTTCTAGGAGGTTTATATCAATGACAGGTTTGTTCTTAAGACACCCAAGACGTCTGTTGAAGCAAAGCATGCCTACGCCTGCAAAAAAACTACTTTTCAGCACACCATATATGTAAACCCTAACAAGCAGAGAATTCAGATTTCAAATTGATAAATACGTATTCATGAACAATGCCAATATTTTCATACAGATAGGATATATTTATTACATACTCTCTGTAGCATAGTTAACAAGAGCAGACCGAAGGTCTTCAATTTTCCCGCCATTTTGGTATTTTTCAACAAAGTCTTCTGCCACTTTGGACAAGGTTCCAACATATGCAGAGACAGCTACTGGTCTTAATATTAATTCCTGTGACGGTTTCCGAAGCTTAGCCCATTCTTCACCATTTCTAAGAAAAAAAATATTTTGTTGACAGATATAAGCGTTTTGTAATTTCTGTGCAAGATAAACTGACCGTACGTAGTTGCAGTTGCTTTAATTTTGTTTGAATTTTTTTTTATTAAAGTAAGAGTTTGGCTTAATATTTTACTTGATTTATGTTTACAATATTCCAAAAATGTTTTTTTTTGTTCCAGGTAAAAAACATAATTCTCAAATACATGTTTCGAGTATTCAGGCAGCTATGTCTATCTTCATAACATTAATGCACATATCCAAAGCAAACAATAAGTTAAACAATATATTTACATGTAGTTTGATTAAAACTTGATGAGTAATTTAAAGAGGAGTTTTTTAAAAATTCCTTTTTTTGTTCTTCAAATAAAAAAAAATTCAGCAATATATTTCTTGGGTATCTAATCCATTGCTTTAAATACCTTCTACGCAAAAAAAATATTCATTAATATATGTGATAAAACAACGAATGTATTATTAGTGGAGTATATAAAGCTATTCATCTATTTAAATTACAGTCTGTCTAAAGTTAGAGCCTACTATTTAACTTTGTTGTACACCGATGTGAAATAGCAAGGTCTTGCTTTAGTCAGACTCTTTCATAAGCATACGAATTTATTTACGTCACTCACAATCGGCGAACGTCAGCCGATTCAGTTATCTGTATTAAGATGAAAGGGAAGTGTTAAGGAGGAAAGCCAAATCAAATTTTTATTTTATAGATCTCTAATGAAACATATGGATATAGCAAACATTATTCAATATCAAAAGTCCATAAAACAATACAAAAGAAGAGCAGAGCAAACACGGACCTTCAAAACATCAGACGTAAGATCAGGTGCCATGAAAGAATGAGCATCCCCTGCTAACCGGTCAGACCAACCGTGTGCTCCCTTTTAAACAACGGTTTCAGAATTGGAAGACCAATATTAGCTCTCAAGTATTATACCTTCCCCATTTGAAAAGCGGGAGGGAATATAGTAATCGGTATGTCCGCCCATCTCTCTGTACGTCCGTCCGTCTAGCTGTACATCCGTCCGTCTGTCTGTTACGCTTTGTGGTACTTATCTCCAATCCGCAACTCCTCTCATACCACTGTAAATTTAATGATACTTTCACAGATTCTTTATTACAAACGCCATTGTGTACCTCCTATTTAAGTTTTTGATCTGACACTTATTTCGGGTCTCCAAGAGCAAAACAGGGACTTTGGGAGGTGGGGATATCATTTAGTGAGCTTGATGCTCACAGAACCTCTAGTTTAATACGAGTCTTTTGAATTTTTTAAAGGAAAATGAAAAAAAAATTATTTGGATATAATGTGATTTACGGTTTAATATTTGTTGTAAAAAATTTCAAAATATGAATGCCTGGTAAAATATTTAAAGAAATGCTGGATAGACTTTTTTAAAGTAAAAAAAATATTTATAAGAATAAACACATTATTTGTGAATATTTTCCTTGAAAAGTACGAAAAAATCATATATAGTAATTAAGAGCTAATATCGTCTTTTCAGTGCTAAAACCATAACTTAATAGGGATGTCTTTAAGATCTATGAAAAAAAATATTTATAAGAATAAACACATTATTTGTGAATATTTTCTTTGAAAAATACGAAAAAATCATATATAATAATTAAGAGCTAATATCGTCTTTTCAGTGCTAAAACCTTAACTTAATAGGGATGTCTTTAAGATCTATGAAAAAAATTAGTTTTGGCATTCTTCTTTAGCCACACAGATCTCCTCGGATGGTTCTTATCTCGCGCATTTGTATATGGAGCTTAGCATAATCAGCCTAAGATTGCCGATTGAACTTTAACTATGGAAGCACGGAATCGTCCGAGATTTGCCGATAGACTCACAATGTTGCCAGACTTTGGCTGAAGTCTTCCTTGTCGTTGTATATTCTGAGAATGTCAACAGGTGGACGGAAGGGATTCTTTGCTTGTATTTCGAGAACCTCTTTGCCAAGATCAGGGTGATAAATGAATACTCCCCATTTGTTATGAGTGGTTCTTATCCTCACGATGTCTCCAAACCTTTTATGTAGAGCGGTCGTAAAATCTCTCAAATCAAATGGATACATAGAACATCCTAAAGGTACACAAAGAGAGAACGAATACACACATTTTCCTTTATACACAGTTCCAAAAAAGAGTCCCGAATGTACGTTAGTAAAAAAAAAAATCCAAAAACTCTTTTTAAAGTGTTTTGATCGTTACAAGTGGTTTACTTGTGATCTAGATCTTAAGTATATTATGTCTTTATATATATGAAACATAAAAATTGATACTTAAGAAAAGAGAGCAAAGATGAAAAAAATTCATTTTAAGAGTTCTTTGTTATAAGCATAAGAGAAATACGCACAGTTTTACCTACCCATTGATTTCAGAAGAAACATATTACCAATTGAATATGGTAATGCAAATTTTCCAGTAGCACCTGGAATTTCTTGAAATGGTTTAACATCCGGAGATTCGTAAGAGAAGGCAGTGGCTGATCTTGAGGAAAACTGCCGCAGATATAAACGCTTAGAAAACCTAAGGTGAACAAGTATTTAATACTTACTTCATAAAAAGTAACTGAGAAAAGGCACATGCAATGATTTATAGTAAACGTGGATTTTAAGAGCAAACATGCTTACAAACGCTGACTTCGATCAATTTCTTCTCCTGACTTCGGATTATTCAATAGTTCATCATAAATCAAAAAAGTCCCTGGCAATTCGTTATAAGCAAGATTTATTTAATTTTGCTTATCATAATTATTTTTCCTGGTTTACATAAATATCTGAATTTTAACAAAAAAAAGTTCAGTTACAGAGATATCTGGAAGAAATAGTCTCATTGAATTTATCTTAATATCCATTAGTTAAAAAAAGTTGTACATTTCATGAATTTAATCATATTTTATTATATTTTTTCTTACTTAAATACATAGTCTTACCTCTTACATATAGCATTCATAATGAATATTTTATTTCAGCATCTGAAATAAAAAAAACTAAAATATACTGAAAACATGGAAAATATATACTGAAGCTATTCTTTGATTATGTTCACATGAACTTCATTTTCTCAATCGTATTTCAAACGAACAAGTTACATGCAATTATATACAAAGAATAAATAGGACATCATGTTGTTAAATGTTTCTAGATATTTATGGACCGAATAAAGAGTTTTGTTTTCATTACGGTTTGCCAAAGGTCAACATGTGCAAAAATTTATTTGTACGATAGCTTTAAAGCTATGCTGTTTATAAAGTTAATACTTTTACAGTTTATACATATATCATTGATTTGCAGATATAAAGTATCAATTAATAAAAAGTAATGAAACATACATATTTATCAAATTAAAAAAAATCCATATATTAAAAAAATCAACTTAATTAATTCTGTACTTATAGTGATTGCCATCATTATAGAAACATAAATTATGTTTACCATTTAAAAAGGGATAATTGGACTTAGATAGTCTTTGGAAAGTTGTTTTCCCTGTTTATTTTGCCCAAATGTTCCGATATTTGAAACCGAAAGTACAATGCAAAATGACTAATTTTATACGGGTCTTGTCTTTTTACATGTTATGCTTTCAAAAACAGCCTTTCAGACCATTCACGTCCAACTTGCCCTTCACTGATAAACATATTATTTCTGCAATTATGGTTCTCACTAAAACTACAGAAATAAGCAGGTGCATTTGTTTAGAAAAGGAACATCTTCAATGTATTCAGTTTTACACAGTAAATTTTTTTTAACTAATCATTTCCCTTTGACACTTTTTTATCTGTTAATCAATGATATGTTTGTAAACTGTAATTACTTTATATTTCCCAAAGATATGGAGCTTAATTGTTAAAATAAATTTTTGGACATCTTCAACTTCGCAAAACCTTAATGTGTTTTCGTACAGAACAAACACTTGAAAGGTAAACAATAACATTCATACGTATAACGCATATACCTGAGTGAATTCAAAATTATTTAATAATTTAACCTATGAAAAAAAAATTATTCACATCTAAAAACCTTACCTTTCCAACTAAAATCAACCTCTTTACAAGACAATAAATAAATGAGGTCGAGCAAAATTTATGGTCCTCTTTCGTAACTCCTTTTGCTTTTCTGCTCCGTTTCGTAGCTCAATTAAATCATAAGGCGATACGTTTTTGCCAGAATTCTTTCAATTGGAAAATTTACAACCGACCCACAAAAGTAAGAAAAACACACACGTACACAAAAACATTCTTAACTTCTTGGAACATTTTAGATATTTTTAGTAAGATATGTTGGCTTTAGAATAATATATTAAGGAAGAATGATGTATTTTCCTTCAACTATTATATAGAAAATCCAAGAGTAGCTTCTTGCAACGTACGATTTTAAATTTGTTTTTTATAATAGTGTTGCGTGTGTGTTTCATATGTTGAATGTCTCTGGTTTTATTTTTTAAATATTGGTTTTTATGTCATAGACATTTGCTTTTTCAATAAAAAACATTTATCGTGGTACTAAATATCAATAATATTAATTAATATTAAAGGAATGCTGCAGTTCTTCATTGAACATATTTTGAAATCTTTAGAGACCGCGTCTTTCATGATCCATAAACTCTTGGAATTCTGGTGGGTACTAATTTTGCTCTTACATTAATCGATCTGTTTTTGTATTAATATTCTAGGAAGAAGAAATTATTTAAAAACTGAAGCATTAGAAGGAAATACCTCGAAAATGAGAAATATTGACATTTTCTCAGTTAACAAGATCGAGTTTCTTCCTTTCATATATGTCGCCTCGATATCTCCCAGTAAACTTGAAATATCAAGAACACCCTAGAATCTGCTTTATGTATATCAATTTTCCTAACGACTAAGAACGATAAGGGCCAAAGAACAACTAAAAACAAACAAGATGGTTTTATATTTTCCATCGTCAATTTTCATTATTTATGAATTTTCCGCTATCAACAAAAGACAGTATGTATGTCTCCCAACTTATTCGCTACTAAAGAGCAACTCCGGAAAAAGATAAGTTTTTAAAAAGTTCCAGGAAACTGACAGATTCTTTTATGTTACAGAGATTTCAACCACCTTGTTTAAAGCTCAAAGTAGAATTTTTAAAACTTCGATGGTCATTATAATGCATAAATTGGTTTGGTGTGGTTAGGCAATTTGATAAAAAGAATTGAAACAATAGAATTTCGTTTTATGTGTTTGTTTTTAAACAAAGCAAACTCTGTATAATATCATATTGCTGGTAAAATAACAGTAGGTATATACTTAACGACGTTCGATCCTGATATTTAAAGTCTTAAATTTTTTTTGCCAAGTATATTTTTAGTTTCTACATGCATAGCTTAATTAAAATTCAAATCAAAAAATGGGGGTAAATGCGCTTCTTTTGGCGCTACAGAACATTAAATATGACCTTATTGCACTGAAATTTGTGTATTAGTGAAAAATTAATATTTTACGTTTTCTCTCCAATATTTTTATCCAATTATAGCATGAAACAAAATGAACTCTTAAGTTGTTTTAAAAAAGACACTTAAAAATTGTGACTAAGAAAAAGTTTCAAATTCCTTCGCATAATCAATTATTTGACCTTTCTGCACTAATAAAAAGTTATTTTTCTGGCATTGAAAATTTAATTAACAAGAAAATTATTTTAAAGTCTTAAACCTTTTCTGATTTGAGGCAAATAGGTCAAATTTATCTTGAATATTTAGAAAAGAGCATCAAAACTTGGGGTATATGATGTAAATTTTCAGATATTACTAAAAAAGTGTCAATTTTTAGCTCAATTTTTTCCTGGATTTTCAGAATATATTTACTATATTTGTCACTCTTTGTTGATAGAATTCATAAGAAATAATTGAATAGATATTTCAGAACCAGCATAACACATTTCACTGCAAAAAACAGCTTTGTGTGCAACCAGGATGGAAAGATAGGAATCGAAAATTAACAGTACTGTTATAGTTCAAAATGGAAAAACTGATCATTTTCGTCTAAAAAACCTTCCGCCACAAAATATAGTCCCTAGCTTAGTTCTACTTGAATGGAATTTAATCGCGGTTTTTTCATTGCATATAGTTAAATTTGCACTGTAGAATTCAGATTTAATGTAAGAACTTATAAATGATGCAAAATTTTATAAATAAAGGACCTGACCAAAATACTCTCAAAATATCAGGATCGAACGTCCTTAAGAAATAAAGTCTGCGTTTTCGTGAATGTTGCAGAATAACCTGCGAAGTCGAGAAATGTTGTTTGAAAGATAAAAGACGAGGCGTTAGCCGAGGCTTTTATATTTCAAACAACATTTCGAGACCGGAAAGTTTATTCTGCATCATTCAGGACATCAAGGACTTTATTTCTATTCTACCATGTGTACTATAATCGCTAATTTACGGATAATCGTTTCCTCTATAGAGAAACGAATTAGGTCACAATGTCTCGAATACGCTGTTCAATTTAACACCAGAGGTAAAATTTGTTTGCTTACCTGTGTTTAGAATGCAGACAATTTGAGCTTTCGTTACATTAAAAATAGCCTTTTTAAATTACAAATTTGTTCGTAATATGTATTTATCAGTTAAAATGAAATCATGTTCCTGTTTTACTGCTAAAATCACGTTGTTTAATGTGTAGGGAAGTCAATGGGAAGTCAATGGAATAGCCCCGTTTAGCTATAAAAACCCGACATTCATCAGCAACTCCTTATTTACAAGTATGAACATATTCCGCTATCACCTGCATACGTATAATGTGTACGTCTCCCAACTTATTCGATACTAAAGAGCATCCTCAGAGTGCGAATATTTATAAGCAGAGATAGGCTACTGATAGATACATTAATGTTTCAGGGATTTTTACAACCTCCTTTAAACTTAAACTTAGAATTTTAAAAATTCTATGGTCGCTATAATGTCATCATCTACATCATATTTTGGCTGCAAGTTTTCATACTAATTGTAAGGCCTTTTTTTATACTAAATTCGACAACGGAATATTCACCCCACCTGATTAAAAGAACTCTTGTTGGGTATGACTAATCAAAAAGGGATGCTTAATTCTCCTAGGCACCAGATTACAGTTCTGAAATTTCTGGAGGGTCCTGTTTAATGCTTTGTTCACAGATTTGAGTAGTTTGCAGACTTCTCTGAGATCGATAACAGTTTGTTTAATATTCATTGTGTTTTTTTCGGTTGCTGACGTCTTCAAATATGGTACTTTAAGATACCTTAAATGTCCAATAATGTATTTTTTACAATTAACGAGTGATGCCAAGTCCCCAGTACATGGGCCACTTTTATCAAAACCGCACTTTTCCATCATATGTCGGCAATATATGTTTACTGGGTTTAGGGCTGTAGGTCCGGGCTAAATATGTAATTTTTACTAGAAAATAATGCTTTGGTTTTTTTTTCTACATTTGTTTGAAAAAAAATACGAAGAATGATAAAACATATTCTAAAAAAATACTCAATACTTTCTGTGATACAAATTATACATGTTCCGATCATTTCTCGTTCTTTATGTCAAGGGAGGTAACTCAAAAAAGTCTTTTCTATACGCTTCCTTTAGTAAATTCTGTAATTTATCATGACTATCCCAGCAATTTTATTTTCTTATTTTTCTTATTAAATATTTTTCTCAAAATATTGCCATTGATTTTCCCCTAGAATAAATTGTATTAGAAATCATTTACATTTTTAAAAGAACCGTTATATAGCAGTCTTAGAAAGTGAAAAAAACTCGGTTTAAGCCCAACAGAACCGTTTATCATGAAATTCACCCTAAATCTAAAAAATGGGATTATTTTCTCTTTTAGTGTTGAGTATTTTTAAAAATGTGTCGAAATGCATGTGTCGATGCTACAATAGCGATTGTCTGATATCAGCATGGACAGCCTCTCAATAGATTAATCTTCTTGGCATTTTTTGAACAACTTGTCGGACAAAAATCATGTATAAAACTAACGTGTCACATTTACTTTCGATATCTGTTTCGATATAATTACATCTACAAAATAAAAATGGTGAATCATTAAATGGTATTGATATAACAATTGTTAAATGATTCCTTTTACAATTGTTCCAACTATCTAGATTTCCTTTTAGTTGTTTTGTCTTTAAACCATTTTACAAATGAATTGTATCTGATCTGCTTTATGAACCAAAATTGACCTTTTTTACTTTCAAAAAAGCATTCTATTTTAATAATCTTTGTTGGCAGCTAAATACTCCTATTGAATACTAGTAATAGCATTTTTTCTTTCAATACTGAGGAGTTGTACCAAATTGTTTTTAAACATATATTTACACATTAGTAATTGAATCCTGAGATGAATTGAAGAAATTAATGGAAGGAAATGCAGTTCGAATTTTGTTTGATTTTCTTAATTATTTTCACAGAGGCTAGGGGTAAGCATGCCTTAATTCTTAGTAAAATTCTGTGCCTACTGAAGGTTTAGATTTTTTTGGGAAAAAATATTTTTTTGGTCAATTACAGGATATTGCACATCGAAGGGAGACATCGTCTTTCTTCTGGATGAATCGGGATCTGTTGGTGCTCAAAATTTCTTAACAATGAAATATTTTTTACGAGATCTCCTTTCAGAATTTTCTATAGGTCCCAGTGCTAATCAGTTCAGTGTTGTAAAATTCCATTCCTCAGCAACAGAAGCATTTATTCTGAACAGATACACAACCCTTAGCAGTCTGCAGTCGGTAGTTCTCTCCCTTTCTTACTCCTCTGGTGGAACACAAATAGGAACTGCCCTTAACTTCGTTCGTCAGTATTCCTTTTTGGCAAGCAAAGGAGCAAGGGCTGATGCTGCAAAAATTGTCATCCTGATAACAGATGGACAGAGCACAATATCCAATGAAGCCCAATTGTTAAAGGACCAGTTTGTCACTATTTTTTGCGTAGGTGTGACAAGTGGAATCAATGAACAGTTATTGAGAAGTGTGTCATCACATAATGACTACACGTTCATCACCGATAACTTCATCACTCTGTCAGGTATACAGACGGTTCTTGGAGAAAAATCCTGTGCTGACTGTACGTATATATATATATACATACATTTTGATCATAGTGATAATAATAAATGGTGGTCAACATGTGAAATTATATTTTGAAATATTTTTAAATATAACTACTGGTAGAAAAGGTACAAGCCCAATAAATTTATTCTTCCCGTTTCACTAAATTAAAAAAAAACAAAACAATAGAATTTCAGACTTCTTTATTCTCTCTTGAGTATATTGAACTATAAGTTTTTGATAGAAAATGTCTGATGTGACAAATACATTCACATTTTCAAAGAAAAATAATATCTAGAAATTTGGAAATGCTCATTCATTACTCATTCCCTTGCTCTTCTCTGTATGTACTTTTTAATGTCATTTGCATATAAAATAAGTCTAGTATTATACTACTACGTGATATAAATATATTATTTATCGAGTGTTGCATTTTAAATCATTTGATTCGGAACAGCTTTTCAAAAATTATTTGCTTTTGCAAGACAAAAAAGTGATTAAAAGAGTAAAAATGCAACCGTTAATATAATTAGAATGCCCCACAACAAGATTTCTGTCTAGATTTTTAAGTTTTAGTTTATCTCCATACTTTGGTCGAAACACGGTCTCGTTTAAATGTTCCTACGGAACGCCTACGTATTAATATCATACATTGCATAACTTAGTTCAATGTGGTTAGGTACAATGTAATTTGAATGCAGTGCTATTTGAATTAAAAAAAAGGTGGAACAATTAGATTTTCTTTAATGCGTGTGTATTCAAAGAAAGCCTGCATAATTGCATATTGTTGATTAAAAAGACAATAGGTCTCTCTCTCTCTCTCTCTCTCTCTCTCTCAACTATTTAAACCTTGCTCAAGAAATGCAAATGATGAATAAATAGATACATGAAATAAAAATAGTGTGTATCATTTTCGCAGCAATAGATGATTGTTTAAGTAATCCATGTCAGAATGGAGGAACTTGTGAAGATCAGCTTGGAAAATATGTTTGTCACTGTTTTGGCAACACAACAGATAAAAACTGCTACATTCCAGGTAAGATTCTTTAGCCTAGTTAAGAAGTTGAAACTTAATACTGTACACAGAGAAATTTGAGAAATTTTTGCCCCAGTTTCATTTTCGCACCTTTCACTCTACTCAAAACTAGGCAAATTTAAAACGGGGCGAATTCGTACAACAAAGTATAATTTGTTAAAGAGAACTGAGAACTGAGAACTGAGACTAGGCGAATATAAAACGGGGCAAAACTGATTGCAAATTAAACAGGGCAAAAATAACTCTGTAAACTGTATCGAGGGTGTATTGATACTTAAAATATTCAGTATTGCGATATAGGAACTAGCAAATATTTACATGTCCTTTTTGAGAAAATACTGTTTTTTAGAAAAAAAAAATTACAAAATTTAACATTATACATTTTGTTCAATTTCTCCTTTAACTTTATAATGAAACAAAAGTGAAAACTTTGCACGCATTGTTTATCATATATAGGGGGTTCAGGTATAAATTTTCGATGAGGTATATTCAAACAAATATATTCTAGCACAAACATGGACACATTCAGAAATATAAAAAAATTGACTTGTGAAAAAAATTCTAAGTAGAATAGAAGTTATGAAATTATCAATGTTGTGAATACTGCTATTTTATGTAAGAAAATTTAACTATTAAAGAGTACCTACTGATGGCACATGAAAGGAAGAAAAATCTGTTAAATCTTGGTTGTTTTTTAAGGAACGAGTCTTATTTTATTTGGAAGTATGGCAAACTATATATTTTCGGAAAGGTCTACGCAAGCCCTAATTTTCTGTTTCCATGCCAGCTAAAAAATATCCAAGATGGCGGCAAAATATCCAATATGGCCGCCAATACTGAAAATGGCCGATACAGTCTTTTTAATAAACTGCTTTCAAAGTCTTAGTTAGGAAAAAAATCAATAATTGTATATATTCAGTCTAAATTATCCATGCTTCCTGGACAAGGTGTGTGTTAAGTTTATCCCAGACATCTGCTACTACAGGCGGGTACCATAATTATGATATGGAATGATTCTCGCATTTTCCAGAAGTCTGACTGTATATACTCACTGAAAAAAAATTAACCACAAAGTATCATGTTCACAAAGAAAATTATAAATATTTTTATACGGCCTAGTTAGAAGTAAAACATTAAATAAACATTTTCTTTTATCACATTAGAACTTCTGGTTATTCAGTTGTTATACAGTACATGATATGTATTTCAGAATCTAGAGTAAATCCTGACAACAGAATCAAATTTGTAGGGACCATTAGTATATAGGTCCCTGTTTACCGTTTATGTGTAGTAGAAAATGATAATATTTTTCATAGATTTTATTTCCAATAAGTCGATTCCAACATTATTTAATGCCACATTTCTATTTTCTCTTGTGGTTTTACGATATAAAAGTGTGCATGAATTTAAAGGTACATAGAAACTGTTCAAAAGTTGCGTCGGGTTGACGACTTTTGATTGGAATCTGGGTGAATTAATTTCCGAAATTATTACAGAACCACAATATTCAGATAGGCAATTTCCTCAGCTTTCTCTCTCTCTCTCTCTCTCTCTCTCTCTCTCTCTCTCTCTCTCTCTCTCTCTCTCTCTTTGAAACGTGTACATAAACTTCTGCACATTGCATTGAGATGCAACATTAACAATGTTGATCTTCAAACTTTTCAGAATGACATAATGTAGAAAAATTCATTATATTTAATTTCTAGATAAATATGAATAATAATGCAAAAATTACGTTTATAAACATCGATAAATTGTGTGTAAATGGCACGATTACATAGGTATGTCGGGTTACCTGAACCCCCTATCATATACAATTAAGCATTTAGTCTTAAAAAGTGGATATAAAAGCTTTGTGTAGTTGGTCAAGAAATACGTGTAAGTAAACAGTTAAAATTACTAATACCTCTCAAACGAAGTTGCCGAGTTAGTCCGTTAAATATTGAATGAAGTTTGTCATCGGCTCCACGGCAACATGTGGAAGCAGGGCCACCGACTTACGAGTAGTGATGATGATTAAGTGTAAGCATAAAAGTAATGTAAACGTATTACATTTAGCGGTGTATTCTATTTAGCGATTTTGGCGGAAAGCAGAGTCCGGTAATTCAAGTATATCGCTAAATGTATTGTATATTAACATTTATAACTAGCAAATTCAGACAGCACTAAATCAAATTTACGCTAACTTGTTGAAAATTGAATTTCCGCCAAATATCGTACAGGACAAATGTAAATACATTTACAGTAATTAAACGTTTCAATTTGCATCTTTTATTTCCTTAGGATTACCAGTTGTAAGTACAGGATCGGGTGGGACAACCATTCTCGGAGGGAGCATTTCAATCACCTGCAGTATCTCCGGCTCCTATACATTTGTCTTCTGGGAGTTCCAACATAGTGGCATAACTTTGAGGGTTAATACTTCCGACACTACAAAATATTCTGGAGGAACTGTAATTAGCTCTCGGTTAACCATTTATAGCTTTGCTTCTAGCGACATCGGGAGTTATAGATGTTCTGCGCAGAATTCTTACGGCACGTCGCATAGTCCGACTATGGCATTTGTAGACATACCAAAAAGTAAGAAGGAAACTTTAAAATTTTGATTATGATATGCAAGTATATTTGATAATACAAATGAGCATAATGTGAACTGTTTCAAAAGCATGTAACTCGCAAATAGTATATTTAATCGTTGACAAAGTTCAAGAATGAACCATTCTAGAGTGAAGAGATATTTACAATATTTAGCTTACAATTTCAGCCGCACCAACAGTATTTACAAATTCCCCGGTAACAGGACATTTAGGTGGTAATGTCACCCTGTTGTGCATTGTAAGCTCTCCGTATCCGCCCGCAATTTCTGTTACTTGGGAATTCAAAAATGCTACGGTCCACATCGCTTCAGGGGGAAGATACAGTGGTGGAACCGTTTCAGTGCCTTCTTTAACAATCTCTAGTCTACAAATGACAGATTGGGGATATTATAATTGCTTTGCTACAAATATGTATGCATCCAGTAGCAGAGCAAATGTGTATTTAACAGTTGTTCGTAAGTATTTTGTGTCAAACTAGCTTCATAGATATCTATTATACATAAGAAATATGTGAAAACACAACCCAGTGCGACTTTTAGTGTACTTATTAACAAGTAAGTGACATTAATGAAAAAAATAACCAAAAAATTAAAAATTAAATAAAAATTTAATTGTTTCTCTAAGTCCAGACTATATAAATATATGGGTTTGAACAGATATGACATAATTATTCATCCTTAAATGAAAACTTCATGTGTCCTTTTCAGATTTTGTTGGTTTTTATTCTATTTTTCTCTTCTTTGTAAGAATTGCGTTGTCTATCAATCAATTTCTTTATAATGTTCGTTGAAAATATCTCGAGTTTTGAATATGATGTTCTTGACTCTATTTGCAAATTCACTCATTCTTAATAGCAAGAACGCAATGAAAATTGTGGTAAATTAGTTTTCCAAATACTGAATAAATGCTTTGGACTTCGTAAAAAGTGATAGAAAGAAACAAACTTTGAATTTCATACATGTATGATGATGGTTTTCCAAAAATTTGGTTTCAAAAATTAGTTCCTGTCATCTTACTTATAATGAAAAATGCGCTTTCAAAATAAAGTTGACCATTTTACAGATATTGATGAATGCAACAGCGCCCCCTGTCAGAATAACGCTACTTGTCTTGACCGGGTCAATGGTTTTACATGCAGTTGTCCTGCTGGATTTCATGGAGTTTTATGTGAAACTGGTGAGTTATATTGGTAAACAAAATTAAAAAAGGATTCTTCATTTGCCTATGTATCTGTTTACAATGTTACATGTAATTCTCACATTGAAATCAATCTTTGTAATAAACTTTTCCTTCCAGACACTGACAAGTGTTCAAGTTCACCCTGTCAATATTAATGTCTAATGCCAGTTTCACATAGGGTGTTCCTACGTATTGTGATTGTTTACACTTGTTCCGTTGTTCCAGTGGTAAACATCTTGGTTAAATTCAAAGCAAGTTCATTATATCCTAACAGATATTGATGAATGCAGCAGCGCCCCTTGTCAGAACAACGCTACTTGTGTTGACCGGGTCAATGGTTTTACATGTAGTTGTCCTGCTGGATTTAATGGAGTTATATGTGAAACTGGTGAGCTCACCTGGTGAACAAGATGAAATACTCATGAGGAAAGATTCTTCTTCATTTTTTGTCTCATTTAGTTATGTAAATTCAAACTTTGAAATCAATCTTGATAAAAACATCGCCTTTCAGATATTGACGAGTGTTCAAGTTCACCCTGTCGAAATCAAGCGACTTGTCATGACTTAGTCAACGGATTTAGTTGTGAATGTTCCCCAGGATATGATGGCAGCCTTTGTTCCAATGGTATATATCTTTGTTATATTCAAAGCATGTACATTATATTCAAACTAATAGCAATACATATAGTACGTTTCTAAAAAAATATACAATCGTATTAGCTGTATGCATCTATCAATTACTATTAAAGAAAAGTGTGCACAACATTCAATGATCATGATAAAGTCAAAGGATTTAGAACAACCATTTGTGAAGCCAGAGAGCATGTTACATCAACAATGAGAAAACTCTTCTATTTTAACTTTTACCAGACATCGATGAATGTGCGAGTTCCCCATGTCAGAATAATGCTACATGTCTTGACAATGTAAACGGTTTCACCTGTGCCTGTGCTGCAGGGTTCAGTGGAAATGTCTGTCAACTTGTTGAATAAAACAATTCAATTTGAACATTTGAGAAGAAGTTTCCATCAAACACACCTTTATGTCACTGCACTCAAGATCTATTCTCTATACAGATTAGGTATTTTTGGGGAAAGTGCCAAAGTGACTTCTACTCTTTTTAGCGTCTAAGAAAACCTAGAACCCCTGTATGGAAATATTATGTTTAATATTTTGAGGATTCCTTTCAAAAACCCGTCATTTTAAATTTTGTATCTATATTGTTTTCTATAAATGCAATTGAGTCAAACAGTTTTAATGCAATATTTTTTAAATAAAATACGAAATAGAAATTCCGATATATATGCCATTTGATCACACTGCATATTCCTGAAAGACGTCGTTTGTCAATCAATTAATTTGCAAGTTTTGTTTGAAATATATCGATTATTAAATATGATGTACTCAACTCTCATTGCACATTTAATGTTTTCCCTACTAATCAGAACGCTATGAAAATTGTGAATGATTAGTTTTCCAAATATTGAAGTGATGTTTTGTACATAGTAATAAGTGCAACAAACCAACAAACTTTGATTTTCAATTGGTGATGGTCGTCCACTTTGGTCTACAGAGAATTTGTTTTCGTCTCCAAATAATATTGAAAACCGATTTGAAAATCAATTGACCATTTTACAGATATTGATGAATGCATCAGCGCCCCCTGTCGGAATAATGCTACTTGTCTTGACCGGGTCAATGGTTTTACATGTAGTTGTCTTGTTGGATTTAATGGAGTTTTATGTGAAAATGGTGAGTTCACTTGCTAAACAAAATTAAATATTTAAGAGAAAAGATTCTTCTTCATTTTCCTTTTTTCTCATTTTGTTATGTCAATTCAAACCTTGAAATCAATCCTCATAAAAACACTGCCTTTCAGATATTGACGAGTGTTCAAGTTCGCCCTGTCGAAATCAAGCGACTTGTCATGACTTAGTCAACGGATTTAGTTGTGAATGTTCCCCAGGATATGATGGCAGCCTTTGTTCCAATGGTATATATCTCTGTTATATTGAAAGCATGTACATTATATTCAAACTAATAGCACGACATATAGTGCGTTTCTAAATAAATGTACAATCGTATTTACTGTATAAATTTATCAATTGATATTTACGAAAAATGTACATAACATTCAATTATGATGATAAAGGCAAACGATATAGAACAACCATTTGTGAAACTGGTTTTAAAATAAGTATCCCACCCACAAGGGTAGCCAGAGATATGTTACATAAACATTGAGGAAACTCTTCTTTTTTACCTTTTACCAGACATAGATGAATGTGCGAGTTCCCCATGTCAGAATAATGCTACATGTCTTGACAATGTAAACGGTTTCACCTGTGCCTGTGCTGCAGGGTTCAGTGGAAATGTCTGTCAACTTGGTGAGTAAATGAATTCGATTGCAACATTTGGGAAGTAGTTTCCATCAAAAACAACTTCTTAATGTCACTGCACTCACCATCTTTTCCCTATACAGGTTAGGAATTTTTGGGAAAGTTCGTACGTGAATTTTACTCTTTTTCGCGTCGAAAAAACCTAGAATTCCTGTATGGAAATATGTTGTTAAATCTTTCGAGGATCCCTTTCAAAAACCCGTCATTTGAATTTTTTTTATCTATATTTTGTACTATAAATGCCATTGAGGCATACAGTTTTAATGAAATGCTTTTTGAATAGAATACGAAATAGAAATTCCGTTATAGATGCCATTGAAGCACACTGCATTTTTACCTCACATGAGTCGAAGTTCAATTGAGCTATTCTGATAAAAAATGTGTCCGTCGTCTATTGTCGTTTTTGTCGTTGTCGTAAACTTTTCACATTTTCATCTTCTTCTCAAGAACCACTGGGCCAATTTCAACCAAACTTGCCACGAAGTGTCCTTGGGTGAAGGGCATTCAAGTTTGTTCAAATGAAGGGCCAAGTCCTCTTCAAAGCGGAGATAATTATGAATAAGTGAAAAATTAATGGCATTTTTTAAAAATCTTCTTGTCAATGCCACTGGCCAATGAAAGATTACTCAGGTAGTATTTTCAAGTTTGTTCAAAATAGGGTGGGGCCAAAATGGCCAATCAAATTTTTATATTGGAATATATAGAACAAATCTTTAAAAATCTTCTTCTGAAGAAAACTGGGCCAGAAAAGATGAAACTGATATTAAAGAATTCACTTTTGTTCAAATCATGACCCCCGGGGGTAGGGTGGAGGCAAAATGGTCGACCACAGTTTTTTCATGTGAATATAAAGGGAACACTTTTAAAATCTTCTTTTCAAGTATTTCAAAGCCATGATTAGTAATTAATAATAGTGTACTTATATGGAATCATAATGGTAGTGTAAATTCTAGTTCGTTTAAATCATGATTCCCCCGTGGGGGGTTAGTAAAATTCAAGTCATCCTCCCAATCTCAGTAAACTTTCAATTCTTATCTGATACGTGCTTTTTCCAAGCTTATGTGCTCAGGTGAGCGTTGTGGCCCCTGGGCCTCTTGTCCTGAAAGGCGTCGTTTATCAATCAATGAATTTGTTAATTTTGTTTGAAATGTATCGATTATTGAATATGATGTACTCAACTCTCTGTGCACATTCATTTTTCCCTAATAACCAGAACGTTATAAAAATTGTGGATAATCAGTTTTCCAAATTTTGAAGTGATGTTTTGTACTTTGTAATAAGTGCAACAAAGCAACAAACTCTGAATTTCATTTGATGTTGGTTGTCAGATTTGGTCTACAGAAAATTTGTTTTCGTCTCCCAACTAATATTAAAGTTCCGACTTGAAAATCAAGTTGACCATTTTACAGATATTGATGAATGCAGCAGCGCCCCCTGTCAGAATAATGCTACTTGTCTTGACCGGGTCAATGGTTTTACATGTAGTTGTCCTGCTGGATTTAATGGAGTTCTATGTGAAACTGGTGAGTTCACCTGGTGAACCAAATGAAATACTTATAAGGAAAAATCATTCTTCATTTTCTTTTTTTCTCATTGTGCCATGTCAATTCAAACTTTGAAGTCAATCTTGATAAAAACACCGCCTTTCAGATATTGACGAATGTTCAAGTTCACCCTGTCGAAATCAAGCGACTTGTCATGACTTAGTCAACGGATTTAGTTGTGAATGTTCCCCAGGGTATGATGGCAGCCTTTGTTCCAATGGTATATATCTTTGTTATATTCAAAGCATGTACATTATTTTCAAACTAATAGCAATACATATAGTACGTTTCTCAAAAAATATACAATAGTATTAGCTGATACAGTGTATACATTTACATCTATCAATTGATATTAAAGAAAAGTGTGCACAACATTCAATGATCATGATAAAGTCAAAGGATTTAGAACAACCATTTGTGAAACTGGTTTTAAAATAAGTATCCCACCCACAAGTGTAGCCAGAGAGCATGTTACATCAACATTGAGAAAACTCTACTTTTTTTACCTTTTACCAGACATCGATGAATGTGCGAGTTCCCCATGTCAGAATAATGCTACATGTCTGGACAATGTAAACGGTTTCACCTGTGCCTGTGCTGCAGGGTTCAGTGGAAATGTCTGTCAACTTGGTGAGTAAATGAATTCGATTGCAACATTTGGGAAGTAGTTTCCATCAAAAACACCTTCTTAATGTCACTGCACTCACAATCTATTCTCTGTACAGGTTAGGGATTTTTGGGGAAAGTGCGAAAGTGACTTTTACTCTTTTTAGCGTCGAAGAAAATCTAGAATTCCTGTATGGAAATATGATGTTAAAACTTTTGAGGTCCGTTTCAAAAACCCGTCATTATAAATTTTGTATCTTTATTTTTTTCTATAAATGCAATTGAGTCATACAGTTTTAATGAAATGCTTTTTGAATAGAATACGAAATAGAAATTCCGTTATATATGCCATTGAAGCACACTGTATTTTCCCGAAAAGTGTCGTTTATCAATCAATTAATTTGTTTTTGTTGTCAATCAATCTACATTTTTTTCCCTAATAACCAGAACTCTGCGAAAATTGTGGATATTTAGCTTTCCAAACATTGAAGTGATGTTTTGTACCTTGTAATTAGTGCAACAAACCAACAAACTCTGAATTTCATTTGATGTTGGTCGTCCACTTTGGTCTACAGAAAAAATTTTTTCGTCTCTCAACTATTTTTGAAATCCGATTTGAGAATCAAGTTGACCATTTTACAGATATTGATGAATGCAGCAGCGCCCCCTGTCAGAATAATGCTACTTGTCTTGACCGGGTCAATGGTTTTACATGTAGTTGTCCTGCTGGATTTAATGGTGTTTTATGTGAAACTGGTGAGTTCACTTGCTAAACAAAATTAAATATTTAAGAGAAAAGAATCTTCATTTTCCTTTTTTCTCATTTTGTTATGTCAATTCAAACTTTGAAATCAATCCTCATAAAAACACTGCCTTTCAGATATTGACGAATGCTCAAGTTCACCATGTCAAAATCAAGCGACTTGTCATGACTTAGTCAACGGATTTAGTTGTGAATGTTCCCCAGGATATGATGGCAGCCTTTGTTCCAATGGTATATATATCTTTGTTATATTCAAAGCATGTACATTATATTCAAACTAATAGCACGACATATAGTACGTTTCTAAATAAATGTACAATCGTATTTACTGTTAAGTATAAATTTATCAATTGATATTTAAGAAATATGTGCATAATATTTAATTATGATGACAATGGCAAACGATAGAGAACAACCATTTGTGAAACTGGTTTCAAAATAAGTATCCCACCCACAATGGTAGTCAGAGATATGTTACATCAACATTGAGAAAACTCTTCTTTTTTTACCTTTTACCAGACATAGATGAATGTGCGAGTTCCCCATGTCAGAATAATGCTACATGTCTGGACAAAGTAAACGGTTTCACCTGTGCCTGTGCTGCAGGGTTCAGTGGAAATGTCTGTCAACTTGGTGAGTAAAACAATTCGATTGCAACATTTGGGAAGCATTTTCTATCAAAAACACCTTCTGAATGTCACTGCACTCCCAATCTATTCTCTATACAGGTTACAGATTTTTGGAAAAGTGTGCACGTGACTTTTATTCTTTTTTGCTTCGAAAAAGAATCTAGAATTCCTGTATGGAAATATGTTGTTAATTCGTTTGAGGATCCCTTTCAAAAACCGTCATTTTAATTTTTGTGTCTATATTTTGTACTATTAATGCCATTGAGCCAGACAGTTTTAATGAAATGCTATTGGAAAAGAATACGAAAAAGAAATTCCGTTATTGATGGCATTGAAGCACACTGCATTTTTACCTCACATGAGTCGAAGTTCAATTGAGCTATTCTGATAAAAAATGTGTCCGTCGTCTATCGTCGTTTTTGTCGTTGTCGTAAACTTTTCACATTTTCATCTTCTTCTCAAGAACCACTGGGCCAATTTCAACCAAACTTGCCACGAAGTATCCTTGGGTGAAGGGCATTCAAGTTTGTTCAAATGAAGGGCCAAGTCCTCTTCAAAGCGGAGATAATTATGAATAAGTGAAAAATTAATGGCATTTTTTAAAAATCTTCTTGTCAAGATCCACTGGCCAATGAAAGATGAAATTCATGTGAAATCATCCTCAGGTAGTATTAATTCAAGTTTGTTCAAATCATGACCCCCAGGGGTAGGGTGGGGCCAAAATGGCCAATCAAATTTTTATATTGGAATATATAGAACAAATCTTTAAAAATCTTCTTCTGAAGAAAACTGGGCCAGAAAAGATGAAACTGATATTAAGGAATTCACTTTTGTTCAAATCATGACCCCCGGGGGTAGGGTGGAGGCAAAATGGTCGACCACAGTTTTTTCATGTGAATACAGTCCCTGAAACGTTCTACTTTCCCATTTTTCCGTTCGCTCACCGTTCGTTCAGCGTTCGTTCACCGTTCGTTCAGCGTGCGTTCACCGTTCGCTCTTCGTTCACAGTATTGCGTTCACCGTTCACCGTGCGCTCGCGTTCACCGTTCACAAAACGTTCACCGTTCGCTCTTCGTTCCGTTTACTTTGCGTTCACCGTTCACTTATCGTTCAGTCTTCATTGTCATTCGGAACTCTGAAGTGAAAGGACTTATCTTTTTGATGGTAAGGATTTACATGTTTTTTTAATAAAATAACTTAGATATCGAGTTTGAAGAATAATTATTTCATTGCAAAAATTATGTATGATATTTATATTTCTATTATTATAACTCAGCTGATATTATTACATGAATTTTCCCTGGAAAATAATTAATAAATTAAGTACCTATATGTATGTAGAACGATGCTAAAATATTAAATTCAAAAAAGGGCAATGTACAAATGCTTCACGCACGGCATCAATTTGATGTAATTTTAAAGAAGACAAATTATTAATGGATGTATAATAATTAATCCAAGTCTTTTACAGGACAAGAATACATAAAAAAATTATTCCTACAGTAACACGTATTTCAACTACATGTAGGTTTGAGAATTATGAACAGTACTGCAAATATTCAGTTAATTAAATATCTTTAGAGCTAATTAAGTTGATGGTGTGGTTTTAAATTTTAGAAAAAAAACAACTGTTTAAAATAGTCTATTATTAGAGAAGAAAAATTCCTTCCTTCTCCGTACCTTAACATTTTTAAAAATATCTTTTTGCTATTCAGTATAATTAAGACCCCCCCCCCCCCCCGGTGCCTTTTCTCCCGAAATAAAATTCTTATTGAGATTTTTCAGTATATTTTAATTAATATTTAATTTTTATTGTAACACAAGCAAATCAGTCTTAAAACCAACATCAAACAGTCATTAAACAATAGTATTTTAGTATAAACTTGTGCCGACAGTAGTATTTTAAATTTGCAGGGAATATGTTTTACATTCAATTTAAAACTTAATCCTTCCAAGTATATATTCGAATTATTTTTTTTTTCTGCAGGAATGCAAAAATCAGATCTAGAAATGATAGGGAAAAATATTAAAATTTCTTGGAATACTAAGTGACTCCTTGCCTTCGGCATGTTCGGTGAAAAGCGATTTCCACACCTCCACAGTGTCGAATTATTTTGATTGACAGCACAAGCACGCTACTAAAAATATAGCACGGACTTCCTGTGAACTGTGTGAACTTGATGATGGAAAATAAAAGCCAATGATTACTGTCAAATGGATTTGTTAATCTTAAAAAAAAGATAACCTTTATTACCTTTATTGCTTGGAATATTTAGGAAAAATAATCAGAATTTTTATTTGATACAACATATATCTGAGAATCGAGGGGGCTATCTCTCTCTCTTACTCTCTCTCTCTCTCTCTCTCTCGAACATTTCTCTGTTCAATAAAAACTATGACAACACATTACTTATTTAGTTTTGAAAATTTAATCTACACACGTATTACAAATAATTTGAATGCCTCTTTCCAACATCTTGACCGAGTATAATCACGGCCGGGAAATGTCTACAGATACATGAAGAAGTTAGCTAAAATAATCGTCATAAAAGAATAAAAAGGCACATAAATATATAATATTTTGTAGTAGAATTTAAATAAAACGAGAATTTTTATGCAGTACGATAACAGTCAATGTCAACAGATAATTGTGATTTTTTAAAAAAAAAATCCGTTATTTTACTCAGAATCGCTTTGGCACGGAAATACATGTACGGTTGTTTCAACCCCGTACAATGTAATTAATTCATTCTATAAGTAGCAGTTTTATCTTCAGAAGTCCACATTATTTTATTAGTGAAAAGAATAAGCATAATTATTTACTATGTAAGTAGATTAATTTATTCTTTAAGTACACGCGGTAACAAATACACGTTTGACGTCGATTAAAACCATGTCATTAGAATATCGATTTAAACATTTTTATGTGCAGAAAAAAAAGAATTAATTAATTAATTTATTCATTTATTTATTAATAATTTATATATTTATTTACTTATTTATTTATTTATTTATCTATTGTTTATCTCAGTAGTAGTTTTATCTTCTAAAGTCCACATTATTTTATTAGTTAAAAGAATAAGCATAATTATTTACTCTATAAGATTAATTTATTTTTTAACTACACGCGGAAACAAATACACGTTTGACGGCGATTAAAATCATGTTATTAAAATATCGATTTAAACATACGTATGTGTAGAAATTTTTTTATTATTTATTTATTTATTCATATATTTATTTCTCTTTTGTTTATCTATTGTGTATTTATATTTATTTTTGACATTTGAATGATAGAATAAAAGAATAATTTCAATACAAGGAAAAGACTGAAGGCATTCCGAATACATCGTTCATCTTGCGTTCACCGTTCGTTCACCGTTCACATTGCGCTCGCGTTTGCGCTCAGTTCGCGTTCTGCGTTCACTCACCGTTCACCGTTCACACATCGTTCACCAAGTTGCGTTTACCGTTCGCACATCGTTCACTCACCGTTCGCTCTGCGTTCGTTCAGCGTTCGTTCACCGTTCAGGTGGGAAAGTAGAACGTTTCAGGGACTGTATAAAGGGAACACTTTTAAAATCTTCTTTTCAAGTATTTCAAAGCCATGATTAGTAATTAATAATAGTGTACTTATATGGAATCATAATGGTAGTGTAAATTCTAGTTCGTTTAAATCATGATTCCCCCGTGGGGGGGTTGGTAAAATTCAAGTCATCCTCCCAATCTCAGTAAACTTTCAATTCTTATCTGATACGTGCTTTTTCCAAGCTTATGTGCTCAGGTGAGCGTTGTGGCCCCTGGGCCTCTTGTCCTGAAAGGCGTCGTTTATCAATCAATCAATTTGTTAATTTTGTTTTGAAAATAGCGATTATTGAATATGATGTACTCAACTGTCTATGCACATTCATTTTTCCCTTATAGCCAGAACTCTATAAAAATTGTTGATAAAAAGTGCTCCAGATATTGAAGTCATGATCTGTACCTTGTAATAAGTGCAAGAAAGCAACAAACTTTGAATTTCATTTGATGATGGTTTTCGACTTTAGTCTACAGAATATTTGCTTTCGTCTCCCATCTAATATTTAAATACGACTTGAAAATCAAGATGACCATTTTACAGATATTGATGAATGCAGCAGCGCCCCCTGCCAGAATAACGCTACTTGTGTTGACCGGGTCAATGGTTTTACATGTAGTTGTCCAGCTGGATTTAATGGAGTTATATGTGAAACTGGTGAGTTCACCCGCTGAACAAAAAGAAATACTGATGAGGAAGGATCATTCTTCTTTATCCTTTTTTCTCTGATCGTGTTTTGTAAATTCAAACTTTGAAATCAATCTTCATAAAAACACTGCCTTTTAGATATTGACGAATGCTCAAGTTCACCCTGTAAAAATCAAGCGACTTGTCATGACTTAGTCAACGGATTTAGTTGTGAATGTTCCCCAGGGTATGATGGCAGCCTTTGTTCCAATGGTATACATCTTTGTTATATTCAAAGCATGTTCATTATATTCAAGCTAATTGCAAGACATATAGTACGTTTCTCACAAATATACAATCGTATTAGCTGATATAGTGTATACATTTACATATTTCAATTAATTTTCAAAACAAAAGTGAAATAACCTATTCCCAAGATAGAATCCAAATATTTTGAAAACTTTTCGTGAAATTGTAGTATAAATAAGTATCCCATCCACAAGTGTAGACAGAGAGCATCTTAAATCAATATTGAGAAAAAAACTTCTTTTCGTCTTTTACATCTTATCAGACATCGATGAATGTGCGAGTTCCCCATGTCAGAATAACGCTACATGTCTGGACAATGTAAATGGCTTCACCTGTGCCTGTGCTGCAGGGTTCAGTGGAAATGTCTGTCAACTTGGTGAGTAAAACAATTCGATTTCAACATTTGGGAAGAAGTTTCCATCAAACACACCTTTATGTCACTGCACTCAAGATCTGTTCTTTATACAGATTAGGTATTTTTGGGGAAAGTGCCAAAGTGACTTTTACTCTTTTTAGCGTCGAAGAAAATCTAGAATTACTGTATGGAAATATGATGATAAAACTTTTGAGGTCCCTTTCAAAAACCCGTCATTATAAATTTTGTATCTTTATTTTTTTCTATAAATGCAATTGAGTCATACAGTTTTAATGAAATATTTTTTGAATAAAATACGAAAAAGAAAGTCCGATATATATGCCATTGGATCGCACTGCATATTCCTGAAAGACGTCGTTTGTCAATCAATTAATTTTTTCCCTACTAACCAGAACGCTATGAAAATTGTGAATGAATAGTTTTCCAAATATTGAAGTGATGTTTTGTACATAGTAATAAGTGCAACAAAGCAACAAACTTTGATTTTCAATTGGTGATGGTCGTCCACTTTTGTCTACAGAGAATTTCTTTTCATCTCCAACTAATAACTGAAAACCGATTTGAAAATCAATTGACCATTTTACAGATATTGATGAATGCATCAGCGCCCCCTGTCAGAGTAATGCTACTTGTCTTGACCGGGTCAATGGTTTTACCTGTAGTTGTCCTGCTGGATTAAATGGTGTTTTGTGTGAAAATGGTGAGTTCACTTCCTAAACAAAATTAAATATTTAAGAGACAAGATTCTTCTTCATTTTCCTTTTTTCTCTCTGTCGTCGTTTTTGTCGTTGTCGTAAACTTTTCACATTTTCATCTTCTTCTCAAGAACCACCGGGCCAATTTCAACCAAACTTGCCACGAAGTATCCTTGGATGAAGGGCATTCAAGTTTGCTCAAATGAAGGGCCAAGTCCTCTTCAAAGGGGAGATAATTATGAATAAGTGAAAAATTAATGGCATTTTTTAAAAATCTTCTTCTCAAGAGCCACTGGCCAATGAAAGATGAAATTCATGTGATATCATCCTCAGGTAGTATTAATTCAAGTTTGTTCAAATCATGACTCCCAGGGGTAGGGTGGGGCCAAAATGGCCAATCAAAATTTTATATTGGAATATATAGAACAAATCTTTAAAAATCTTCTTCTGAAGAACAACTGGGCCAGAAAAGATGAAACTGATATTAAGGAGTTCACTTTTGTTCAAATCATGACCCCTGGGGGTAGGGTGGAGGCAAAATGGTCGACCACAGTTTTTTCATGTGAATATAAAGGGAACATTTTTAAAATCTTCTTTTCAAGTATTTCAAAGCCATGATTAGTAATTAATAATAGTGTACTTATATGGAATCATAATGGTAGAGTAGATTCTAGTTCGTTCAAATCATGATTCCCCGGTGGGGGAGGGGGTAAAATTCAAGCCATCCTCCCAATCTCAGTAAACTTTCAATTCTTATCTGATACGTGCTTTTTCCAAGCTTATGTGCTCAGGTGAGCGTTGTGGCCCCTGGGCCTCTTGTCCTGAAAGGCGTCGTTTATCAATCAATCAATTTGTTAATTTTGTTTGGAAAATAACGATTATTGAATATGATATACTCAACTGTCTGTGCACATTCATTTTTCCCTTATAACCAGAACTCTAAGAAAATTGTTGATAAGAAGTGCTCCAGATATTGAAGTCATGGTCTGTACCTTGTAATAAGTGCAAGAAAGCAACAAACTTTGAATTTCATTTGATGATGGTTTTCGACTTTAGTCTACAGAAAATTTGCTTTCGTCTCCCATCTAATATTTAAATACGACTTGAAAATCAAGATGACCATTTTACAGATATTGATGAATGCAGCAGCGCCCCCTGCCAGAATAACGCTACTTGTGTTGACCGAGTCAATGGTTTTACATGTAGTTGTCCAGCTGGATTTAATGGAGATATATGTGAAACTGGTGAGTTCACCCGCTGAACAAAAAGAAATACTGATGAGGAAGGATCATTCTTCTTTATCCTTTTTTCTCTTCTTGTTATGTAAATTCAAACTTTGAAATCAATCTTCATAAAAACACTGCCTTTCAGATATAGACGAGTGTTCAAGTTCACCCTGTCGAAACCAAGCGACTTGTCATGACTTAGTCAACGGATTTAGTTGTGAATGTTCCCCAGGGTATGATGGCAGCCTTTGTTCCAATGGTATATATCTTTGTTATACTCAAAGCATGTACATTATATTCAAGCTAATTGCAAGACATATAGTACGTTTCTCACAAATATACAATCGTATTAGCTGATACAGTGTATACATTTACATGTATCTATTAATTTTCAAAACAAAAGTGAAATAACCGATTCCCAAGATAGAATCCAAATATTTTGAAAACTTTTCGTGAAACTGTAGTTAAAATAAGTATCCCATCCACAAGTGTAGACAGAGAGCATCTTAAATCAATATTGAGAAAAAAACTTCTTTTTTTTTACATTTTATCAGACATCGATGAATGTGCGAGTTCCCCATGTCAGAATAACGCTACATGTCTGGACAATGTAAATGGCTTCACCTGTGCCTGTGCTGCAGGGTTCAGTGGAAATGTCTGTCAACTTGGTGAGTAAAACAATTCGATTTCAACATTTGGGAAGAAGTTTCCATCAAACACACCTTTATGTCACTGCACTCAAGATCTGTTCTTTATACAGATTAGGTATTTTTGGGGAAAGTGCCAAAGTGATTTTTACTCTTTTTAGCGTCGAAGAAATCTAGAATTCCTGTATGGAAATATGATGTTAAAACTTTTGACGATCCCTTTCAAAAACCCGTCATTTTAAATTTTGTATCTATATTTTTTTCTTTAAATGCCATTGAGTCATACAGTTTTCATGAAATATTTTTTGAATAAAATACGAAATAGATATTCCGATATATATGTCATTGGAATAAACGGCATATTCCTGAAAGACGTCGTTTTATCAATCAATTAATTTGCAAGTTTTGTTTGAAATATATCGATTATTGAATATGATGTACTCAACTCTCTTTGCACATTTAATCTTTCCCTTACTAACCAGAACGCTATGAAAATTGTGAATGATAAGTTTTCCAAATATTGAAGTGATGTTTTGTAAATAGTGATAAGTGCAACAAAGCAATAAGCTTTGATTTTCAATTGGTGATTGTCGTCCACTTTAGTCTCCGGAAAATTTGTTTTCGTCTCCAACTAATATTGAAAATCAATTGACCATTTTACAGACATTGATGAATGCATCAGCACCCCCTGTCAGAATAATGCTACTTGTCTTGACCGGGTCAATGGTTTTACCTGTAGCTGTCCTGCTGGATTTAATGGTGTTTTATGTGAAACTGGTGAGTTCACTTGCTAAACAAAATGAAATGCTTAAGAGAAAAGATTCTTCTTCATTTTCCTTTTTTCTCATTTTGTTATGTCAATTCAAACTTTGAAATCTATTCTCATAAAAATACTGCCTTTCAGATATTGATGAGTGTTCAAGTTCACCTTGTCAAAATGAAGCTACTTGTTATGATTTAGTCAACGGATTTAGTTGTGAATGTTCCCCAGGGTATTATGGCAGCCTTTGTTCCAATGGTATATATCTTTCTTATATTCAAAGTATATAAATATTATTCCAATTGATAGGAATAGAAAGTTTATGTTCTAATGGTACGCACTTCTATATATATATATTTGATACAAATATTACAATAAAACAGATTATCTTTTTGTGCTTTGTGTATCAATCACTCGGAGAAGAATTTTGAAACATACATCAAATAAATAAAAAAAATTACGAAATAATGTTTTTGTCGTGAAGAAGCACGTATCAGAACATACGAGGGGTTATCAAAAAGTCCCTCGACTAGCGCTATAAGATTAAAGCCGCTTTAGTTACATCAGTGAATTTTGAAATGTCTATTCAGCATCATCTTTTCTCTCCATAGAATAAACTACAAATAATGAATTTTTTTTAATAAATAAGTTATGTCTTTGCAAGCAATTGTAGGTCCAGGCGGCACAACTTCGAACATGATTTTTTTTCGATCTAGGTGTAACCGATAAAAACTCTTTTGATATGAACATTTGACATTTAAGCCCAATTAATTTAGATATGTGTTTGGGTACTTTTGTTCCATAAAATATGAGATTTTTACCTCATTCTGGAGGTTCTATAAAATGTTATCATATTTCTTATAAGGAGTGTCCAAACAAATAAGGCTTTGAAAATGAAAAAAAAATCAAAAAAGAGGACGGCTTTCCTTTTCCATCATTATATAAGGTTAGTGTAGACCTTGGAAGTGTTTAAACTGAGAAATCAAATTCATCAAGTGTACTTGTTTTTTGATGCCAAAAGAAATTGAGAAAGAAAAAGGATACATAGTTTATGTCGATTTGTAGTTAAGATGTAAAAAATTCACGTCAAAAATGACGTTGATCATGTGCTGTAGATAGATAATATTAAACTCCAAAAAAAAAATATGCTGGTACAATCAAGCAATGTATAAATCCATCTGCAATATTATATTCATTGAAAGCCGCTGCTCGTGACACTGTAATGTCATATAAACAAGACGGGTTTAAGTCCTTAATTAGCTCGAGGTAATCTCATCAAAATAGGTTTATTGGGTAGAAGAAACGACATTGCAATGAATTGTCGGACGTCATGAAACTAAGCGGCGACGGAGCCGAGTGATCATATAATGTCGATTTCACTTCAGAATAATTTTGCAAATAATGAACGTATCAAGCTAAAATTGTCAACATTTCTTCATTTTTTTTTTCTATGTATGTTAGAACTTTCAGAAGTGCAAACTTAATAGTACGAATTTTATAGCCTCAGTCCACGGAAGTTTTGATAACCCTTCCTATTGTCGATTATTCAAAGCACAAACATGATAATTTATTGTTAGCATTATCTTAAAGTTGAATTTTTTTTAATTTTTGAATTTGAAAAAGCTCCTATCAGAAAATTCCGACGATTATACAAAGCACAACCATGATAATTTACTGCAGGCATTATCTTAAAGTATAATTTTTTTTATATTGAATTTCAAGTAACTTCAGATGGGAGAGCTTCTGCAAGCAAATCTTGTGATGACTGTGGCGCACTTTATGATTGTTCCTCATCTTCTGCTGATGACCCATGTGAACTTAGCATATGGAAGGTGCTTTTGATAGGCCTTGCCGGTTTAATCGGTTGTCTTACGATGACTTTTACTCTGACACGTCGTTACATCCGCAAATATAAAAGGTGGGCAAATCGTCCAAAATCGATTGGTCTGCATATACGTGAATGTATTGAAATATTGTTCAATAATACATATAAAAGTAATGTTTTGCTGTGGGTGTGTGATTAATACGTCATTAAGGTTTTTTTTTTTTTACCTCTTTTAGGGTCTCACCATCCAATGAGGAAGGACCCGGTGTTCACCTTATTTTTACATTATATCCACCGCGGACTCTTGGTCCAAAGAAACCAGTTTTTACTGGTTTTAACTAAAATGTTTTTATTATTCTTAAGATATACTGGACGTCTTTCTTACTCAAAAGAATAGTTTTAAGAGAACAGACAAACTACGTTAGAACTTCGATCGGCTTTATTTGTGCCCCTGAATTGATTATCTATTCTCAAATTTCTATGGAAGGACAAAAAGAAGAAAACACTTGTTGCGGCCATTCGACTTTCTGATATATTGACGACGTATTATCCGTAACAAATTATAATGTCCAATATAAAGTCAACTTGATACATCCCAGTGAACCTGAAATAAAAGAAATCATAAATTATGTCACATTTGTTTTATTCGTGGATATTTACCGACAAGAAACTCTTGGACAACAAACAAACAATTGGCATGTAAATATTGATATGACGATAGTACCATCAGTTTTAGGACCAAGACAGGCTACTGAAAAATAAGCTGAAGTTACAGAGTGGATTCCAAACCAATTTTAAGACACTTCCTTCTATAACGAAAATTACTTCGGATTATTCCGTGCACCTAGTCAATACATTGAACTCCCTGCGTGTGTGATTGATTGTGGAGAATTTTTTCCTTTCTTCGGCAACCGATCCTGGCTCCGAAATATCAATGGTCTGTCTCAGACTGTTTGTGATTGTTTGTATTTAATAATTATATTTATTTAGGTCCAAGTTAATTATGTTATGATCAGTTATGATAAGTTTAGTACATGATAAAGAAAGTTGACAGTGTAAATGCCATATATATAAGAGAGAGAGAGAGAGAGAGAGAGAGAGAGAGAGAGAGAGAGAGAGAGAGAGAGTATGAATTGACAATAAAGCATCTAAAATGTCTTTTTTACGATTTTTTTTAATTAAGGCTCTGTCTGTTAATGAAAAGTCCATGATACTGATCAGTTATTCATAGAAACTCAGATTATCGTGAGATATATATAATAAACAATTTTTGAACAGCAATGATGTCCTAACTTTAAGCTGATGGATACATTGTGTTACAAGGAATGTAATAAATAACAAATAATATCGATCTATACTTGTTTGTTAATTATTCTTTTAAATACTTTGATCTTCAAAATGATGTTTATTTATGTTAATGACATAAAGCCTTTGTATGTGGTAAGATTTGAGAATTTCCGACGTAAAAGATATCTCGACTTGTGTACACATCATAGGCCTTATTTTTGGTGAGAGTTACATAATTATCAGAAATCCGTGGTTAACATTGCATTTGAAGATTATTGGGCATCGCCATATGAGTGAAAAATTCTCGAGATTGGCGTTAAACAACATAAAATTAATCAATCTAGTTTACTGGAGTCATTGAATTTTAAGTTGTAAAAACGTGCTTTTGATTTTAAACTTCTACTGAAAACAGAACTTCTGATACATGTAGTTCGCTTTTTGAGAGCTGTCCATCATATTTTCTAATTTTTTAAACTTCAATTTTCGAAAGTCTAATGTTTAAACAATATTTTTGATAAGCTAAAGAATCCGATTTAAACTCATAACTTGTTCTATTTGTCAAATCATTATACCCATTGTTTGTTTTATAGATAAAAATTGATATATAAACGTTCTAACCAGGCTATCAGGACATTGTACAAACATATTAGGCTGTTCTTTGCCAGCTCAAGGTAGTACATTAGATTTTGAAAATTCAATGGACTTTTTAGCTTGAATACTGTTTGTGATTGGTCATTCTAAATGTTTCTTGATTTTCATAACTATGTTTTTTTTTAAGGCTAAACCTTTGTCCTTGACTTTTTGCATAACTGTGTGTATTGTGTTAGAATGTGCACATTTTGAAATGAAAAGTCATTGTTTTGAGGAGTTGCTTCGTTTTAAAAAAAACGTTGACATACTTAAGAGTTATGGATTAAAGTTCGAAAGATTTTTTAATACTAAGTCTAAATGTCATAATCTTACAGTTTGATTTATCATTAGATATTTATTAGTGCTGTGTAATGATTCATGATTGTATGAAAAAACTTTTTATTTATACTTCTCCCCAACATGGATGTGCGTAACTTAGATATAAAAACAAATCAATTGAGATCCAGATCTGAATCAAATTGCTTTAAAAAATTTATAAAATGTATAAAGTTTAAGAGAACCTTATTTTGATTTGAAACAAAAGTTTCAAATGAGAATGATTTTTTTTTTTCTGATCTTCACATCTATTGTTATACACACTAATTGACATTATCATACACGTGCGCGTGCCATATAGATCAGGCTTCAGCACGTGAAGCTTAAAGTCACTTTTGTCTACATATTTGTTGCATTTGTCTTTCAATCAAATACATTTATGATGACATTTTTATTGTTTACTTTTCTTCGATTATATTTAAACATTCATCACTGACATTTAGAGCATTTAGGATCCAACAAATGTTAAAATGTATTACATTGTACATACATTTTCGACTGTCTGGTTATACTGTCCTTAGAGTCTGTCTTGTGAAAATACGTCAAAATGTCAAGAAATATTTTGCAGCCGATTTGATGATTGCATTAATTTAACATGTATTGATTTTTTGATCTGCAGAAAAAATGCACTTACTACACATCTTTTTTTTTTTCAAAGGGTTGCATTTTTATTATCCAAAACATTTTTTTCTACATTTCATTCCTCATTTCATAAAAGTTTTGTAATTAAAATATTTTTTATCAACCATTATTTTTTTCTCATGCAGGTATAAGGGCCCGATAAGGTAACCACCATCAAATAAAGAAGGTTCAGGACTCAACAAATTAACCTTCAGATACAACTTATTATGTTGGATACGATATCTTAATATGTGATTAATTTTGGCTCATAAAAATGTCAACATTTAAAAATTTTATGTCTTTTTTGAGCTCCTATTCTAATGGAGATCAATATAGTTTAAAAACGGACACAATATCTGTCTAGTGGACTGTACCCTGGAACTAACTGAGATTTATGCTCGAAGTTTTGTATCACAAGCTATGAGTGAAAGAGAGGTTTATATCTATTGTGATGCCTGTGAGATGTCTATAGTAGGAGAGCAGGAAAGACCACTACTTCGGAACATTATTTTGAAGTATGATTATAATCCACAATATTCGCCATTCTACCACGAGGAATTTCATAAAACATTCAAAATAAAATTACAGACCAGGACCATTGAGCATCTCCACATTCAGATCAAAGACAAACATAATAAGTTTGCCCAATTTCTTCCATATGCCGAAGTGATTGTCACGCTTATGCTCCAAGGTTCATTCTCCTGGATTTGATGTGTCTATGTATAAACTTATCAACTTTTATGCATCAAAACCAGATTCAAATGATTTTTAGAGAAATCTCTGGCTCTAAAAAAGGAAAACTGCTCAATTAAGATTTACTTGTACCGTTGTTGATTGCATATTTATTTAAAATGAAATGGTGATCTTATTATCAGTTCATTAATTATGACATAATTATTAAACATCAAATTTCCTTATTCTGAAATTTTATTTTAAAATGGCGTTATGCAATTACTAGCACACAATAAAAAAGAACAGTTAGTCTAAACTATAGAATATTTAATTTATTTGTTGATCGATATATTGACTGCATGATTGATTAATAAATTTTCAAATATACCTGCATAGTGTTGTCTGGCCTCAATACAATTTTTGATACATGCATGTAAAAGTAAGCAGTAATTGACCTTCGTATGGGTGTGGGTACAATTTATAGTACAAGATACATAATGTTAACTGACCCCGAGAAGCATTTCAAAATAATTATGTAAATGTGAATTTCAAATATTAATCAAGATTATTTTTTTCATAGAAACGTAAACAGTTATATCGGGTATATACTGTATATGTTATATGTAAATGATATTTGATTTACAAGAACAATGAAACTGATCATGAATTCAAGGAGCAAGGAGCTGATATTAATGGACCGTATCACAACATTTGTTGTTTTCCCCAAAACTCTGTTTAACGTAAAAGAAAAAGGACGAATTCTCCACCATAGGATCGACGTCAACACATGATCTTACAGCATATTTACCACTAATGTGAAACAGATTGCGTTGCTGGTAACCCCCCCCCCCTCGATCGGCCAGACAAGCTCGCAATCATCGTGAAATAGTTTTAAACAGACTTCCCATGTCATTTAAGGTGAGGTTATTTCATTCCTGTTTGCAATGCTGCAGCAAGTTTCGGGAAGCATGTTGTTGACCTTGGTGTAGCCGCTATATATCCAGGCATGTCCAAGACACGATGTAGAAAAGGTCCGGACTGTTTGCGAGTCATTGTAATGTGTTGATGTTCTCCTTTGGAAGATAATCTGTAACGATTCTGGCCCTATGAGATTTGCTATTGTTATCTTGAAAAATTGAAACGTCGGCCATAGCAAGGGGTGCCAATTGCTAGATGTTGTCTTGGTTTATTTGTTTTTTTTGCTCTGCAAAATGAAAACTGTTGTCCGCTAATTTTATGAACAACCCTCATATAACCAAATTTTTTTTAAACAGAAACAACCTAAAACACGTTAGATACATTGATTTGTTTCAAAGATTTAAATGTACTTAAATTCGACATTGGAAATTTGAAATATTGCGTTGAAAATGGAACTTTTTTGAAAAATAGTGCATAGATACAGGATTACAAATGTAGCTATTTTATCCATAGGAAACAATTTCTAAAAAGAAAATTTTTAGGCAATACCAAATTCTATCATATGGTTTAATCTTTAACTTCCGATATCTCTCTAAACTACTTACTGTCGTTTCCCCTCGATAAGGAAACAAACAATTAGATAACTTCTCACAATATCGTTAAATGATACTCACGGAAATTAGTCAAGAAAAAGGATAAAAAAAAAAACAACAAAAATTTAACAGACAAATGAAGTGTATATCACCGTGAAATATAATTTTTGAGCTCTTGGTGGGAATTTAATGTCGATTCTGTCTTCAGTTTCATGTTTTCGACAACTTCAACTACATGTATATATATAGTTGTTTTAATAATTGGAACAAAATATGTCTCTTCCACCTGCTACAGGTATTTTAAACACTTGATTTATATAAAAAGTTGATTAAGCTCAGCTAAATGTATTTAAAATTGATACCTTTGATACCTTTTTTATATATTA
This sequence comes from Saccostrea cuccullata, assembly GCF_032062105.1. Lineage (NCBI taxonomy): Eukaryota > Metazoa > Mollusca > Bivalvia > Ostreida > Ostreidae > Saccostrea > Saccostrea cuccullata. The sequence continues at coordinate 140,122 of NW_026928149.1, read as the reverse complement.
CGTATGTTTATCATCTTATGAAAGCAAAATTTACAATACTTTTAGGGCAAATGGAGGACCATGCTGTGATGGATACATTTGGGATGAAAATCTAAAAGATTGTAAAAGTAAACCACAAAAAAAAAATATTTTTTATTATTTGTCATGAAGAATAAAATCTTTTTAATAGATGTTAATGTCTATGCGAATTATAGTAACGCGATAAGGCTAATTATAATAATAATAATTAGACTAATTATAGTAAAGCTCGGGAGATCACCAGATCAAATAAAATGATGAGCCACGCCTTGTCTACAAGGCTTTAACGGTTTCATTTAGTCAGACTTCCTCATTTAAAAATGCGATAAAACTAACTTTCTATTTTAAATTAAGTAATAATACTTTTTCCCCTCTGTTTGTTTTAGGCTATGACCTCAAAATTTTACTTACCCTGTGCTTGTTATATGTTCTTTTACTACTTTAACTAGATAAAAAAAAATTGTTCCGCACATATGTATAAATATGCAATAAATAAGCTAAAAGTTCTTTTTCAACAAAATCTCTAGGGTGTCCCGTTGGGTACATTGGGAATAACTGCGCGGGCGTCTGCAGAGCTCCTGGATATGGAATTGATTGTCAAAAACATTGTGATTGTGACAGAAAATACTGTGACCCTGGAAACGGTTGCATTGATCGATCTGGTGCGTAAAATAAAACAGTTGGTGTTAGAAAAAAGCAAAATGTGTAACAATATTTCATACTTCTGATTATTGATTTAAATTTTCAAAATATCAATAAAATTAAACATTGCTTTTCTTATTTATAACAAGATGATTTCGTATGAAGATATAAATGAATTGAAACTAAAGTCCCTATGGAGTCAATTATTGTTATACTTCTTCACACAAGTGTTACTTTAACAAAATATTTTTGGATTTCCTTCCTCACTCAATTATAATAAATTGAAATTTAACGATAATGAGATACATTTTATATAATATAACTTAAAGAGGAAAAATTTTTATGATTTCATATTTATTTTATTTGTTAAAAAACTTTGTCTATGATGATTACCAGTTTACCTCAATTAGAGGAAGGTACAAATATGTTACTGAAAGGAAAGAAAATTATTATCAATGTCATTAAGTTCGATTGCAGGAAAAAAAAACATCGGTAGACTGTTCTTTTCGCGTTTGTCCTTGGGGTCATTTGATTTAGTTCACCACTTTATCATCCAGTTTTTTGATATTTTGGATTGTTGATATGTGAACCCGAAAAAAAAGGAGAAAAAACGCTTAACTTTTACGTCTTAATTTCTTAATGTCCGAGGAATAAATGACCGAACAATGCAAGAAGCGTCCCCTAAGCTGAATGTGTATTAATTTTGCAAACAAAACGTAAAAAGCAAATCTGTTTAAAATCGGAATAAAAAAAATTGACTTTACTTTTTTTATGAAAAATAAAAGATAAAGGTCTAATTAAATTATAATCTTAGTTCCCATGTGTCATAGTGTGTTTTTCTCAATGTTGTCGATATTGCCGTTTTTTTAAACTTGGGGATTCAAGTTTGTTTAAATGAAGGGCTTCGCCTTATTCCGTGGGAAGCTAATTCATGAAAATTTTATGACTTCTTTTAGCATACATTCAAATTTTTTCTAATCATTGGGATTAGGGTGGAGCCACAGTGGGCAATCATTTTACATAGAAATACACAGGAGAAATCTTTAAATATCTTCTTCCAAAGAACAGCAAACTTAGGTAAAAGTTAATTGTGTCTGTATAGAAGTATTCTCAGGTATAGAAGATTTAAATTTGTTCAATTCATGACGCCCGGGGTAGGCTGGGAGCACAGAAGGAGATCAAAGTTTTAAGGGCTTTATGGAAGTTTTGATCATGTGCCAACCCGTTTTACATACCAATAAGACTCAACAAATGATTCCTTATTGCTTATATTTACATTTGTGACTTTTCATTCTTTAAATTTGCCTGATTGTGACTTTTAACGTGTGAAATGCATTATTTTTCAAACCCAACGGCATATATGTAATCCACTGAGCGCGCGTCGACCCATTATGACGTCACTGAGAAATTACGTCGAACGTTTATTTATACGAACATCCTTGACCTCTTGACCCCATACCTGTATTTATACAATTATAAAAACGCTTGCTTTCAGTGGTGTTATATAAAGGAAAACATTTGCAAATGTCAATATATATGAAAAAATAGGGAACATCTTCATAATTCTTCTTCTCAAGAACAGCAAGGCCTTGATAGGTCAAATTTATATGAAAGCATCTTCGTGTACTGTACATTATGTGTTTTTTTTCTAATAATTACTCCCCCGGAGGTAGAGTGGGGCTACAGTGGATGAACAAAGTTTTGAAAAGGATTGAAAAAACTTTAAAAATCTTAGTCTCAAGAACAGCATAGCCTTCATTGTTCTTGATTCACATGACCCCAAAAAGTATAGAGGAGCTATAACAGGGGGTAATAGTCATACAAGGAAATATAAAGGATAATCAATAAATAATCTTAAGAGTCGGTCCGCGAGAAAACCATGCAGAACTGTCCAAATCGAAGGTTGTCATATCTTAATGAAATTTGGTGGGTAGTTAGACTTTATAATATGTTATTAAAAAATGACCAAAAAATTTCCCATCATTCAACATGGCAGCCGTAGGCAGCGCCACCTTCTTTTTGCACATTTAAGTGCAAATGCACTTTAAAAATTCAAGAAAAATGGTAAAATTCACATTTGATTTATTTTACTCAAAATTAAACATGCATTTCCATTAAGGTATTTTTAAGTATTTTCAAAATTGACATTTATCATAATCAAATATGCAATATATCAAAGGGCAGACAACTCTTGAAAATTGGCATAATGCCAATTTTCAAGAATTGCCAAAAGTATTACAAATTTAATGCCCACAATCTTCCAAGACCAATCTTTGAAATTAATTTTTTTATTTTATTGTATAAATATAACTCTAAACATTATCTTTGCAAAATATTGAGCTTGGGAAATAATAAATAATTGAGATATGGGGATTTACAAATTACCAATTTTCGAAAAAAATTGCTCAAACTCAAATGGGTTACAAAGTCAAATATAGTACTTTAAATTATAAACAATTGTTGTTAGATGTTGAAACATGTAACAGTTTTCTTTGAAATAATAATTAAGATTGAAAAATATTAAAATTAAAAATTAAATAAAACTAAATTGTCAGAAATTACCCCCAATATGAGGATTAGCATTTTGACAATTGTTTAGAAATGAAAAAAAAACATAATAAATTGTATTGGCTTACTTGCAATTTTTCAACAATCATATGAATATATATGTTCCTTACATTTTGTAAGTTAGTTTCTTTTTAATTCATAAAAGGGAAATTACAAGTATTTAAATTCAAACGGACTCAGTATCATTCTTATAAATTTTGAGATTTGAACATATAAAATTTGAGTCTTCAGTAAGTTGTTTGCTAGCTGCAGAACTGTGGCTCTCCGAAAAAATATATATTGATAGACCGGAGAGCTACAGTGCCACTCATTGAGAAAATGTATATATACAAAAAAATGCGCTCGGTTCTGGATTAATCCTTCTAAATTCTTACCTCAATTGCAAAAAAGCTAGATTCCAATAAAGATCTTACTCCTTTATCAATTAACGGCGTGGTTTACATCTGTACGAAGTGCGTTGGATCGAATTATCTTGCAAACCAAAATGGCAGTATAAATAGGCGAAATTTTAGATGATCTCAATTCCAGGTCCAGGAGGGCTTTTAGAAACAATTATAAGGAATGTTTTTTGTGGAAACGGTGAAAGAATATGTTAGGAACACACGGTTGGTAAAATTTTTAGATGACAGTTTTTAAGAAGTATATGGAGATAACGAACAGTATTCAATCTTTCAAGTCCATAAAACCATACAAAATAAGAGCAGAGCAAATACGGACCCCTGAAACATCAGAGATGGGATCAGGTGCCATGGAGGAGTGAGCATCCCCTGCCGACCGGTCACACCCGCCGTGTGTTCCTTGTCACGATCAGGAAATAACGGAAAAAATCCGCCCTCAATTCAGTGTATAAATAATGGACTAACAATTCGTATGAAAAAAGTCAGTCAGCATTTGACCCAGCTGTGATAAATTGTATTTGCTGACAAGGTCATTGTATCGACCATAGAACTTTCGAAATGATGACTTTAAACGAAACTGCTGATTTTCTTGTTTCATCAACTTGCTTGCTCATCAACACGGAGAAATAAATCGAGAAACAGCGCACTTTTTTGTGCGCAATAAATATATAGTTTTTTCAATGGGTGGCACTGTAGCTCTCCGGTCTATTATTATATATTTTTTTCGGAGAGCTACAGCTCTGCAGCTAGTTGTTTGCTTTCTGCCAATTGTAAATTGATATGTACAATCTTATAAAAATACCGACAGGGGATAATATACAAAAAAACTCCATAAATGAGTTTAAGAAAATGAAAGATGCTGGAGTTTACTCGTATCCCACCTCCCGAATCAAATAATTGTCTTCTTTTTTCGCTTGGGAAATGGCTACATATAACATTTTAAAAAAAAATTATCTCTGTCTGCAATGGCACGTGTATTAATAATACCATCATGGTTATTCAGAAAAAAGTATCAAATATTAATTTACAAAGCCTTATACAATTTTATTAATAATGTTCTGAAAATAATTTTGACAAAATTTCATAGCCCCCCCCCCCCTCAATTTGAATAAATATGAATCCAGTCTTTTATCATGTTTATAGCCGGTTTTAAATTTTTACCACTTTGTAAAGCAAACTAGCAAAGTCTTGGCTGCAGTAACGACTCATGTTTTCTTTGGTTGGGGGGGGGGGGGGCGATTGTAGCCTCCCCCAAATAATTTTGCCAATATTTATCGTGAAGGGTCCTATATCGGTGGGGTACCTAAATCGGTGGCATCTCCTTTTGAGCTGATAATTTTTAATGGGAAATAGTACTTTATCAATATATGAATGTTACGTAACACAGTAGTTTAAAGTATGTAATGTAAAATTAAAAATATGCCTAGGAATGACGGTGTTTGGTTAACTCAACAAGAGGCCCAAGGGCCACAGCGCTCACCTGAGCACATCGGGCTTGAATTTACTCCCCCCCCCCCCCCTCCAGGCGTTCATCATTTGAACAAACTAGAATCTACACTACCTGAGGATGATTCCATATAAATATCACTAATTATAACTTTGAAGTACTTGAAAAGAAGATTTTAAAAGGTTTCCCTATATATCCCTATGTAAAACTTGGGTCGGCCATTTTGGCCCCACCCTAGCCACGGGGGTCATGATTTGAACAAACTTGAATCTACACTACCTGAGGATGATTCCACATGAGTTTCATCTTTCCTGGCCCAGTGGTTCTTCAGAAGCAAATTTAAAGATATTTCCTATATATTCCTATGTAAAACTTGGGTCGGCCATTTTGGCCCCACCCTTGCCCCGGGGGTCATGATTTGAACAAACTTGAATCTACACTACCTGAGGATGATTCCACATGAGTTTCATCTTTCCTGGCCCAGTGGTTCTGGAGAAGAAGATTTTTAAAAATTTTTCCTATATATTCCTATTAATACTTGGGTCGGCCATTTTGGCCCCACCCTTGCCCACGGGGGTCATGATTTGAACAAACTTGAATCTACACTACCTGAGGATGATTCCACATGAGTTTCATCTTTCCTGGCCCAGTGGTTCTGGAGAAGAAGATTTTTAAAGATTTTTCTTGTATATTCCTATGTAAAACTTGGGTAGGCCATTTTGGCCCCACCCTTTCCCCGGGGGTCATGATTTGAACAAACTTGAATCTACACTACCTGAGGATGATTCCACATGAGTTTCATCTTTCCTGGCCCAGTGGTTCTGGAGAAGAAGATTTTTTAAAAATGCCATTAATTTTTAACAAATTTATGATTATCTCCCCTTGGAAAAGGGCGTGGCTCTTCATTTGAACAAACTTGAATCCCCTTCACCCAAGGATACTTTGTGTTAAGTTTGGTTGAAATCGGCCCAGTGGTTCTTGAGAAGAAGATGAAAATGTGAAAAGTTTACGACGACAACGACGACAACGACAACGACAGACGACGGACAAATTTTGATCAGAAAAGCTCACTTGAGCCTTCGGCTCAGGTGAGCTAAAAACACACTAAATTTATGAAACGTAAACAATTTACATGTAGATTGAAATTACCAATTATTTTTGAATTTGTTGAGAGTATGCAATCAAATACCTGTTTGTATTCTTATATTTTCTCAACTGATGACAAAACAAGTTGCTAAGACACAAAGAAAACTACGTATGTTTATATTGAAAATATATAATTTTAGTTAGTCATTCCTCCATGATTTTTCCCCTCGCTTATTTCATATGTGTTTTTCTTTTCAATTTCATATTCTGATTATGTATATCAAATACTTGTTCTCTGACCTGAATTTCTATGTTGTAAATATTCTTCATTGTCCCCATATACCTGAAATGGTTTGAGTGAATAAAATGATCTTGAACTTGAACGGGGTCAGGTGCCTTAAACAAAATATCAAATGTATATTTTGATTAAAAATATGTTATTACTTGATTTAATTTCCTATTCAATTGTATACTGTACTTGTTAGGAAAAATTTTGTAACTGTTAATTACCATGAAATACATGTAGGTTCCCCGAGGACAGAACCCTACAGAAAACATAGCTACTACATTATGTACATGTATATGCCCCAAATAAAAAAAAAAACATCTGATGACCTTTTATTTTTTTTTTACTTTCTATGGAATTCTTGGTAGTTGATAATGTAGGTTGTCCCCCCTCCCCCACACTGAAATTGCTTCCTGTGGGCCTGTTTTTTTTGTTTATTCAATCTAAGTTGTTGTTTCTTTCTTACATTCAAATATCTTAAAAATAAGTTTTCCCTCTTTCATAGTGCAATAATGCTCCACAACAACTCCCTAGGTGAAGAAAAAATGATCATACATGACTTTCTTCTTTCCATATTGACATACCTGTCACTTTTTACCCAATAATACAAAAGAGTTCAAAGGGAGATAACAATTTAACTCCAGCAAATTGGTAATAAGGGGCTTAAATAAGCAAAAGAAAGTAAAATGAAGTATCCAAATCAGTTATTCCTCTTCTAAAAAATATATTAGATTAGGAATCTTCTCTTTTTCATTTAAATATCATAGAAATAATCCAAAAATATGGTAAAAGACTGTTATTTAAAATATGTGAAATTGTAGCAAAATATGGTATTTCAAAGTTAATTTACAACATGTAGATATTATTTCCCAAGCTCAATATTTTAATACAGAGTAGAGGTTATATCATGTTTAAAGTAACAATTAATTTAATTTAATTTCAACCTTGGTCTTGAGAGAAACGAGCATCTAAAAATCGCTAAAAAATCATACTCATTTATTTAAAATCTATGAATAGATAGGTAAAAAATAAAATATTCATTTGAATTAAGTTTTTCCTCATTAATTGTGTTAATTAGACCATGGCTATGAAAATAAAACAAAATTTGAAAATAAACTGATGACAAAAGGTAACTTTTTGACTTGATCAATTTGTATACATTTTCCATTAAATTTTGTGTGATTTTCGACAAATATGCAAATGAGCTGTTACTAAAAATAGATGCAGGGTTCGACATTTTTTTGTGGATATTCTGACTTCTACCTTTATGTAGAAAATTTTAAGCCACTTAAAATTCCCAAGTTGCAACCTTCCATTTGGACGATTTTTTTTAATTTTGCATGGTTTTCTCGCGGACTGGCTCTTAAGAATACCAATAATATCATTGCATGTTTGTTCAAATCATACCCCGGATCAGTTCCCTCACTGCTCAGTGGCCCTGAGTGCCGAATACAGGATAGAATTTGCAGCTCTTCACCAGGAAGTGGTGGCTTCTCCATATGAGTGAAAATTTCTCGAAAGGGACGTTTAACAACATTCAAACAAACAACGTACAATCACATCTTATATTTTAACTTTTCAATACTTAAAAAAAAAATCTGCATTTTCTAATTAAGCCAGAGTGCCCAGATGAGCAAGGTGACCCATTGCCATTTTGTTTTAACGAGAAACTTTGATTATTTTCAGCTTTTTTGTTGTTGTTGTTTTCTGGACACTGATAGATTTCATAAATGTTTAAAAAAATCTTAGTGCAAATAAGAATATCTATTTTCTTGTCAGTTTATATTAACTAATATGTTCATGATGAAAAAAAAAAAAAGAAAAATGCATTTATATAATGGATTGTGTTAAATGATGTGGAATAAATACCATAAATACTAAATACAACAACGTTATAGAAGAAAAATTAATTTTCATTAACTTAAAAGAAAATAAATTGACACAAGCACAAAAAATCGTTTTAGAAATATTTCTAAAAATAGCATAATGCTTGGAGGGGCACCGGACATTATGGTAGAAAAAAGTCTATGTAATGCAAGCTGTCAGAAAATAAAGGATGTGTAGTTCAGAAACATTTAGTTTGAAATTTATTTCCAGGAAAAAATACAACGATAAAAGGTTAGTAAATATTTTATTTTTCTTTTTCTCCTAGTCTTTGGTGATTGTAAAGTTGGTTTCTTTGGAAGAGACTGCATTTTTCCCTGTCCCTATCCAACATTCGGGAAAAAGTGCATGGATCTTTGTGACTGTGAAAAAAATACATGCCATTATGTTTTGGGATGCTTATATCAAGGTAATAGGTAAAATATAATTACACACAATTTACGTGTTAAAATTATTAGGAACTGGATTTCTGAATGTCGTATGTGCAAAATTGTTTTAGTAACCATGGCTTTTTTTTACATATATTATGTCTCTAACCTGTCAAAAAGTAATGAATGTTTCCTCTCTTTTTCAGGATTCAATAACTCGATTACTTTAGACAGAACAAACAATTCTTTTCCATTTGGTACTAACCAGTCTGAAATTAATAGCCCCGGACTAGTCGCAGCAGTTATTTGTCTGAGTATTGGAATGTTTTTAATATTTTTAATAGCGGTAACATATTTTGGACGAAAATTGTCAAATCGTACGAAGAAAAGAAGTCCAGTACCCATAGTCCAATATCATCAAAATAGAGAGAATGAACTAAGACTGAATAACTCGACATCTTTGCAGCCAAGTAGAGAAAACGAATATGCTGTAATAAACGATACAAAAAACAAGGGTTGCCAGTACATGTTTATAATAGAGAAAGACAACATCGATCCATATATTCGACCAGATCCACGACAAAGAAGATCAGAAGAGCGTTTAGAATCTAGAAACAGTTATGTGTCATTAATATGTGATGAACCCAAGTTTGAGTGAAAGTTTCTGATTCAGGAAATGCATGCACATAGGAACATTATTATAAATATTTTGTGCGGTATATTGTTTTGGTAACATTTATGAAAAATATCTGCTTCCTTTTCATTATACATCGTCGAAATTCAGTCTAATAGGATGTGTCAATTTCACTGCGACAAAAAGAATTGACGATCAATTTTCATGAAAAATGTTCTATTCCAATGATGAATAGGCGATTTGTTTTTTGTTTTCTTTTGTAAAATGAACTATAAATTTCTAGAAAATAAAGTGAATCTTTCTATATAAATTAGCATATATAGAGAGTAAATTTAAACAAAACTGTGGGGGTGGGTATATTACATGTATTCCCCTCAAAGCATGAATTAAATATATACATTTTGTGTTTCTATGGGTGATCAGGCTTAACGAAAGAATAAAGAATTTTCATCAACGTGTAGAACGAGGACCAAACTAGTTGCTAATGATTAATTTTAAGATATTCTTCAACACATTGGATCGATTTGGATCAATTTTAAATAAACTCAACCAAACAACATTTGATCAAATAGAGTATACCGTACTTTTGAACAAGATAATTCATCGGAAAACACAATCACATTTATTTCCACAAAAATGTCGAGAACCGACTATATTAAATACTGTACACTAGATCTAATGTGTTATTTCTATCAAGTCATGATCATATAAAAACAAAATCAAGAATGATAAGCAGAAGGTTTTTTTTTCTTCCTTTTTTAAAGTTGACAAGTTTATGCCTTCATTTTGCAGTTCGACAAAGGCATGCATTTTTTTTCTAAATGTTATTTGACATTTTTACACCAGTCTTTATTTTTAATATAAATAAAATCATAGTGAAAAGAACCGTATCATATGACCTTTACCTACGATAAAAGCATGATATCTTTTAAAACGATAATTACGTTCATTTACATATATTTACATTTCCAATTGTTTTCCCTATGATAGACACTACAAAATAAATCTTGTTTTTTCTCCGTGGTTCCTGTGGCATGTAAATTTTTCTACTGAAATACTACTGAAAGGTCAAATGTCAACCTGCATGTATACGTATGGTACATGACTGGCGTATAAATACACTGAAGAAAAAATATATGTTTTGTTTAATTGTTTACTTCGTATTTATATATGAAACATATTTTTACAAACAAAATGAATAATGAATTATCTCCTGATCAAAAGCAAGTCACCAAATCCACTTCCATCGAGGACTCGCGAGACCGAGAACTCTACTTCCGTAAACATGGTAAACAGCCCATCTGAACCACGTGGAAAAATCGGCATCGCCACATATATCAATCTGCACTTCATCATCTGATACAGACATCGTCCCTAAGTCATTACCATCCGACTTATTAAGCAACTCAATTTCCTCTCTTATTTTAACATCCACTCAAATCTGATTCCTGACCATGCTGACCAAATCCCGTGTCATCAACTGTAACATTGCATTCAATATGGCGGCGGCGAAGTGTCCTAGGGTTCCGACAACCTAAATCTAGGTCACATAATTATATAACTAAAGTTAACAAGATTGCTTAGATCATAATTTATTTTATTCTATAAATGTTGATATTTGGCTACAGTAACTAAATAATCATTAAATTTGGTTCGTGTTTTATGGAACTATATTTTTATTGTAAAATTTGACGTCATTGGGCGGGGCAATAGAAAAAAAAACATGAAATGCCTCGTGCATTTCAAATCTACTAAATTAGACCATATTCCGATTTATTTTAAGATTGTTATTTCAAGTAAAAATGGAAATATAAGGAATCACTGTCTAGAAGGGTATGTCAGGGACATCAACAATAGTGATTCCTTAAATCAATGCGAGGAATTATTCTTAAATTTTAAAATATTTTAACAATTTTTTTCTTTGTGATATTACAGACAACGGGGTGCAACACAGAGGAACATATTCTGGACAATCGTCATACTACTTTTACTACTTTTAACATACACTTTAACTTTTCTATCGTCAACTTCCCTTACTTAAGCAGCAATATACCTTCATCACCTGCATACATGTAGTATATATATATCTCAGTTGATTCGATACGCAAGAGCATGCTCTACGTATAAACAATTTCTAAAACGAGGTAAATTATTGACAAGCAAGTTGATGAAACAAGAATATCAGCAGTCTCATTTAAAGTCAACATTTCGTAAGTTCTATGGTCGATACAATGACCTTGTCAGCAAACACAATTTATCATTGAGTCAAATGCTGACTGACGTTTTTCAAACCAATTGTTAGTCCATTATTTATACACTGAATTGACGACGGATTTTTCCGTTATTTCCTGATCATGACAAGGAGCACACGGCAGGTGTGACCGTCGGCAGGGGATGCTCACTCCTCCATGGCACCTGATCCCACCTCTGATGTTTCGGGGGTTCGAGTTTGCTCTGCTCTTATTTTGTATTTTTTATGGACTTTGAGATTGAATACTGTTCGTTATCTCCATATCCTTCATACATCAATATTTAGATTTTTTAACACTTACCTTTAATTTTAAAATTCAAAGGAAGAAGATCGCTCTCAGACTAAGGAAATTATTATGATCAAATCTATTTTTGAAAAAGACTTATTTAATTATTTCTTACATTAAATATTTTTTTAAAAATCAGTATATTTAATTATTTCGTTAAGGTTTTTAAATCGTTTAAAAATTTTTAAGAAAAATGAAAAAGTACAGTAATATGTCATATTTTGTAAAGAATATATTTGATTTGTGCTTGATTTTCTTTGTTCCTGGCCAGTCGCACCTTTAAATTGTGTAATTTTATTGTCTAAAAATGATGACGAGCTATATTCTGAAAATTTATCGGTAATTTTTATTAGCAAAGAAAAATAATAGTTTTGGCCTGATCAAAGTTTTATTTTGTCCCTTGCGCCACTCCTGCTCCTGATAGCAAATAAATCGGACGCAACTTTAATTGCTCTTCTTCTTTTTTAGGCAATGTCCAGGTTTCTTTGCTTACATTTTTACTTTAAGTGATTTTTATTTCAATATTGTCTTAGATAATAACTCATTAAAATGGAATGAAAATAATTAACTTTTTAAAAATAGTTAGGCATTTAAATTAGAAACTTCTAAGATTGACAATTCACATTAAATAAAGAATATATTTTTTTATCTATTTCATTTCAAACAAAAATGTTTAATTCTTTGTTGAATTGAAGATATTTTGTTAATAAAGTCAAAAGGATCGGACACAAGTTCAGTAACTTAGATAGTCCTCTCTTAATACATGTAGAACATTTTGTAAAATTGCCAAAAAAAAAAAAAAAAAAAAACATGCTGTATACAATTCTTTGTTGTGTTGAATTTTTACCACTCCCCCGAAAAATCCCGGATCGGTGCATGGTTCCCGTTACCACTCCCCCGAAAAATCCCGTTTTAAACAGTAATATCAATATTAATGTACATATATATCAAGAAGGTATATAATGGTATTTAATTTTCTACATCTGAATGCCATTGTGTTTTTAAATCCATTTGACCAAACTGACCCGTCGTAAACGAGATTAATTTTATAAACGAAAACGAAAGTTGATGTATTTTCCGATTCATTATTTCATTCATTCATCATCAGATCAAAGGTAGGTTTAAACTTTAAGCTTAAAAAGACAGTATGTATGATATAATTACACATATATATTGCAGACTTTTCATTAACTGTAAAACAGAACAAATTTTATGCATTGTTCATGTATATTGTCTATTTTTAACGAAGTTCATTTTTCACATAGTTTCGTATGCATATGCATGTATCTATGCTGTAGTGTTCATGTTATGTTTATTCATATAGGAAAGGTATGAATGCAGATCTATGGAATTTTCATGACATTAAATCATTTAAATGTTTTAAAAAGAATAACTGGGTGAAGAACAATAACTCTTACTTCCAGCAATAACAATTATTTCGGTTTAAATTCCACTAAAAATAATAAAAAAAAAATAATTTTAAAAAATAATCACGCCATCTGAATCAACTGAAACAAGGCACTTACAACTGGAACAATTCTGATTTTCTGATTTTTAGTAATGTGTGCAGTGTGGCAAGTCTTCGGTGGGTTTTTTTTTTTATTACGGAAGCGCACTTGTGCCACTTTGACACTTTAAATTTCTTTATTTTCCACACTTTAATCTACATGTTTTACCAATATTCTGATCGGTAAACATTATCAATCGATGGGGCAACTTTCACAGGTACAATGTAGTACTGGGATTCTGTTTAAAATTCATTTCGTTTACAACAACCATTTAAAGTCAATAAATGTAAAGATATTCTTAATAAAATAAAGGTATTATTTTTAATGTTTTTAAGAGATCAAGAGTGCTGTAAGTGAGAAAGAAGAAATATGATTATTTTGTTTAGTCTGTACGGTGAGAGTAATGCCATGTTGTAAATTTTGAATTTACCGAGTGGGAGTAAATATAAAATTTAGAACATGACAACTACATATATTGGCCAATGGGTGAAAGTAGATTTACTTTGAGTTGTTACTGAGTACTAGTCTAATCATTTTCTTGTTCCCTAAGCCTATCTCTCTTATTTTTTTTTTTAAACTTTTTTTAACAACACAGCAAAATCTTATTTTTTTTTTTACTTATATACAAGGCGTTATCAAAAAATTTGTGGACTGAGGCGATGAATTTATTCTTATGTAGTTTGTGCTTTGATAATGTACAAGGAACATAGATCGTCAAAAAATAAAGCAATGAGGGAAATTTTACCTTGATATATTCATTATTTGCTTAATCATTATTGACAGAATAAAAATGACATAATATGATAGCCCCGCCGTTTAATTTCATGACGTCCAACTGCGTCATTGTTTTTCAATTTCCTCTTCTTCAACCTTATACACTTATCTTGATGAGATTCCCTGGAGCTGAGTAAAGACTTAGAACCGTCTTGTTTATATGACTTTACAATGCCATGAATAATTGCTTTCAATGCGTACAATATTGCAAATGAATTTATACACTGAGATAGATTCTCACATGATTAAGTCAGCATATTTTTTTTTTTGAAATTCAATAACCACACTTAATCAACGTCATTTTTGGCGTAATTGACTTTTCATACCTTAACTATAAATCCACTTAAACTGCGCATGCTTTTTCTCTCTGAATCTATTTTGGCATTGAAAACTGGTACACTCGATGCATTATTTGTATTTCTCCATAGTCAGTTTAATCATTTCTTAGGTTAATATCATTTTTTTCAGGGGCAAAACTTTAAAGAATGTTGGGTGAAGAAACTTCTCCCTCTTTTGATGTATTTGTGAAGCTCTTACTTGTTTGGACACACCATACAAAATTTACGAGAAAAAATTTACAGAACTTACAGAAAAAGTTAAAAATTCCATATTTTATGGAAAAATAGTGTTCTATCATATACCTAAATTACGAGATTTTTGACTGTTAAATGTTCATCTCAATTTTTTCTCTCTGTAACATTGAGATTGAAAAAACGCCACCTTCGAGGTCGCACCGCCTGGACATACCTTTGCTCACAAAAATATTACTAATTTATTAAAGAAATAAATTTTTCATTTGTAGTTTATTCTACAGCTAGAAAAGAATATGCTTACAAATTATTTTAAAATTCATTGATGTACCTAAAGTTGTATAAATTTTATAGTGCTAGTGCATGAACTTGTTGATACCGCCTGCCCCGTGGGGATCCGAGTTAGAATAGGTCCTCAGTACCCCCTTGCTTGTCATAAAAGACGACTAAATGGGGCGGTCCTTCGGATGAGACCGTATAAACCGCACACAGCAGGTGTGGCACGATAAAGATCCCTCCCTGCTCAAAGGCCGTAAGTGCCGAGCATAGGCCTAAATTTGCAAACCTTCACCGGCAATGGTGACGTCTCCATATCAGTGAAATATTCTGGAGAGGGACGTTAAACAGTATAAAATCAATCAATTAAAGGAACAGTGGGTGAAAATTGGACCAGGAGCGTCTGTATCCATGGAGGGTGGCGGATCTGGGGAGGCAGATGCAGAAATAGTAGAAGTTGCTTCTTCTGATTTTATTTTGATGCGTTTTGGCTCTAAGACGTTGGATACCTCCATTACCATTTCATTTGATGCTCTTTTATACAGTCTAATGGATTCTATAGAACGATGGCCCGTTCGGGCCATAATTTCTTGTTTCTCTATTCCCGCCTGATATAACGCGGTCGCATATGTACGCTTCCCGGAGTGATTGGTATAATTACCCTCCAACCCGCCTTCTTGACGCATGGATTTCATCATGGTTGACAGTCTGTTGACGCCGATGCACTGCTTGCTAAATTTCCTGCCGTCTAACGCTCGTCTATAGAAGGGTGCGGTCGGATCACTGTCAAGACTAAGGATGAGGCAAATATACTCAGAACATATGCTTGATGATTTTTGGCGAAATATTCCGCTGGTTCAGACCACCTGAAATATAATCATCAAGTAAACATTAATATGGTCTGCCGAAATACTAGTATAACATATTCATTCTAGAATCCCCCCCCCCCATTTCCAGAAAAAAGACACTTAGTGCTATTCCTGTTTGAAACATTTTTTTTTAAATAAACGATGCACATAACTCTCAATTCACACTTAACAAAAATGTATAATTCTGGTGGACATTTTTGTTAAATATTTTTGCAGAAATTATAATCTTACCTTTGTAAGTTTAACTGATGCGCCCTTTGAAAATGATGTACGGTCTTTCATTTCCATCATCGTGAAGCTCAAACTGATCAATCGACAGGTTCCTGTGTTCGTCGACACCTCTTAAAAGAGCTTGCACTTGTAAAAAAGACTGAATTTAGTAATGATTTTGAAGACGAATTCCCTAAAATGTTTTTTTCCCAAAGATTTTTTTCATCTTTTTCGGACAGGGGTTCAGCTGTTCAGCTTGTCGTTTTACGACTCCTACTCCCTGAGCAGTAAGCTCAGACATTTTCGCACTCAGCGTTTGTCGAAATCCTTGAAAATTGAGATTTTTTTCATCCAAAAAGTTTAAACTGTTTCCATTTTCTCGAAGATACCTCAGGACGCCCACGCACAACTGATACAGAGATCTTGGTGGGTACTGCGCACCATCTTTACGCCTCGCCTCAAGGACAAACCTTGTCATTATGTCATTCATTTCGGTTTCATTAGTTATTAGAGTCAATTAAGGCATGAACGCTCCAGTAATTTGCATTCTGTTTTTTCTCCATTCCTGAAATGTACTAACACTCCAGTTTGTGTTATTCCGAGTGTTTTGATAGTGTTTTTAATATTGTCTTTTTCCTCCTCTTCGACGGGCGATGCAAAACGTTTGTTTTCTTGAATATCGTCAGGGATTACCAAAATCAGTAGGTTCGACTTCATACAATTCAACTGTTTGGGTCAGCTACAATTCGTTTAGGGATTCTTCGGCCTCAATAATATCTAGGGCTTGAGAAAGCGCAAAATCCATGCCGTCTTCCTCCATGCTGATACCCGGACTGACCATTCGAGCACGTGTGTCTTCGTGAGATACGGTATATCTTGTTTGGTCAAGCGTGCATAAAGGTATAGTTCCCTAAATTTACTCATAGCATTTCATTTATCAAAAAATCAATGGCTATAATCTTATATTACTTTTATTTTTTTTATTTCAATATAGTGCAGCTGCAGGGTATTTATTGACACCATATTACTATAAGAATATAATTTTAATCACATTAATATTTTGACACTGTTTATCTTAACTATACAATTCGTAGTCGATGTTTTGCACGCTTGATTAAGCAGAGTAACTCTCGATCTAATTTTAGAATCCACGTATACAGGTTATAGCTATGGTACAAGTGAGTTACTGTTATGTTATTCTATTGAGATACCCGATGACATTTTGAAACACTCACTCGGGGCGGGGGGGGGGATAATTCTATCATTTACTAGTTGCATATTTCAGATCAGAGGTTGCGCTCTATATTAAATAGGGAAAAAAATGGTCGTTTTGGAGCATTTTTCAGAATATGAAGAAATTGACGCATTTCGTGACGTCATAATGCATTGACTAACCAGAAAATGGCGTCATTTTTGATAGATACGCAGTCCCCAAAGACCCAAGTGATATTTAATGTATTGTTAACTAAAACTATGCAGTTTCAGTTTTTCAGAAATTCACAGATCCAAATAAGGCAAAAGTGAACCTTGTTCTTTTAGGCTTTTCAACCATAAAGTTGCACATCAGGTAGAGAACATGTGTTAGACAGTATTAAATTTTGTAAAATTCTCAGAAAAGATAAAAACATATATATACTTTTATTAACTAAATAAAAAAATGGATAATTACAAGTAACTATTGATTTGTACAATGTAAATTTTTAAGGACAGGTACCTCGGGTGTGAAAATGACTAGAAAGTGCCGATTATGAGTTTATTGGAAAGAGGTATATTGTATTGTTATATAATTTAATTCTGGTTGTAACGCTGTATTTGATTGGATAAAAAATTTACTTCATATCGTATAAAATGGGTTGCCTTCGTCACAATGACTTACGTCAAAAATGTATCTGACGTTAGTTTTCCATAAACGACATCAATCAACCAGACTTGATAATGAGTTATTGGGACCCGACACTCTAAACCACATTGAATGAATTAGGATGATATTGTTATGATTAAAATAATAGTTATAATGGTAGTAGTAGAGTGTTTCGGCGACAGATATGCCTCATCAGGGGCCCCAATAACGATATTCCATGTTTATTGTAAACTTGATTTTATCAATAGATCTCCTATGTTTTTATGCTTGCTATACGCAATGATAGGTTCCGATTTGAATAGATCTTTGCATATTGGGTCTGCTTCCAAAATATTCCAGTACTTTAAAAGATTTCGACGAGTTTGCTAGAAAATTGAGATGCAAATATCATTTTGATAATGGGGATGATTCAAAAATCCACCCATTTAGAACTTCGTCGGGCTTTCAGCCCTCCTACACATGTAGCCTACTTGAAGAATACATTGACAAAACAAAGTTGGAATTATCATCTATCACAACCAAAACATTCCAAGACAACCTTTCTCATAGCGAAAGAAACGCTCTTTCTTCGCTTAAAAACAATCCCAATGTTGTCATAAAAAAAGCGGACAAAAGCAATACTATAGTTATAATGGACAGGAATCAGTACATATCTGAAGCAGAGCGTCAGTTACTCTCAAAGCATTATATGCAAGTTGAAAAGCCAAACTTGATAAACTTGCAAGATCTTATTCTAACTAGAATAACTGATATGCACTCCAGGGGCTCCATAGATAAAATTACTCTACGATTTCTGAAAGACAAAAATCAGTCAATCGAATGCGGCCAATTTTATCTGCTCCCTAAAATACACAAACTACAAGACAATGTCCGTAATGCCCTCCTTAATGACCTATGCAGTATCAGACGATTACCACCTGGGCGGCCAATTATTGCTCAATGCAATACACCAACGAGGAAAATTGGGGCATATTGTGACTACTTTCTTATCCCCATCGTACAAAAACAATTAACCTATATCAAGGACACTACTGATTTTATCAATAAGATCGAATGTTTAGAACTCCCGTCGGATGCGTTACTAATCACTTACGATGTAACCAGCATGTATACAAATATGGAATTTGAAGAACTACTAAATGCCGTCAGGAATGCTTACAACAACGCGGATAAAAGCCACTCAGACATCCCGTATCCTGATGTAGAGGACTTAATTTTTCTTCTCAGATGCGTATTAGAAAACAATTTCTTTGAATTTAACGGAAAATTCTACAAACAAATCATAGGCTGCAGCATGGGCGCAGTACCTTCCCCGGAAATCTCAGACATGAGAATGTACGAAATTACGCAGTTTATTGAATCTAAATTTCAACATGTCAACAAAATTCTGTTTCATGGCAGCTTTAGGGATGATGGATTCATAATTTTTAACGGAACAAAGGAAGAAATTCTAGAATTTTTTGACATCAGCAACAGCTGTCGTAAACATCTTAAATTCACATTTGAAATAGCTCACTCATCCGTAAATTTCCTGGACACAACGGTTTACAAAGGCAATAGATTTAATCATTGCCAGAAACTTGATATCAAATCTTTCATAAAACCAACTAATAATTTTCAATACCTTCATAGAAACAGTGCACACAACGCCTCTGTATTTAAAGGTTTTATCAAAGGAGAATGTATAAGACACTCCAGAAATACTAACGACCCTTCAGTTCTTAAAACAATTCTACAGGATTTCAAGGGACATCTTTCAAAGAGAGGCTATTCTGAGGAAGAAATCAACCCAATAGTTGAAGAAACAACACAGAAGGAAAGACAACTCTTTTTAAGAAATAGAGAAAACACAAAGCCTAGCCATCCACAGGTCATGGTTACAAAATTTAACCCTCGCATCAAAGGACTAAAAAAGCGGATTTTAAAGTACTGGAATATTTTGGAAGCAGACCCAATATGCAAAGATCTATTCAAATCGGAACCTATCATTGCGTATAGCAAGCATAAAAACATAGGAGATCTATTGATAAAATCAAGTTTAGAATAAACATGGAATATCGTTATTGGGGCCCTTGATGAGGCATATCTGTCGCCGAAACACTCTACTACTACCATTATAACTATTATTTTAATCATAACAATATCATCCTAATTCATTCAATGTGGTTTAGAGTGTCGGGTCCCAATAACTCATTATCAAGTCTGGTTGATTGATGTCGTTTATGGAAAACTTCGTACAAATTGAAGTCATTTTGTTAGAACAATCATTTTTTTTCTTACATCAAATAAATGAAAATAAAATTATAAGCAATGAATTTAATAGCTACCCATTTTATACGGTATAAACTCGGTTGGAACAGTTTACGCATTTTTATAAACCGCTTCGCGTTTATAAAGCGTAAACTGCCCCGACCCAGTTTATACCGTATAAAATGGGTAGCTATAAAATTCATTCCTTATGTCACAAAATTGTTCTTTTAATTACTTACATTGTTTTGTACACTTACGTTTTAAACGAAACAAAGAGAATGTCTTCACTCTACTCCACTCTTAGGCAAATTCTGCAAATGCAGTCATTAAAAATTTGAAATGAACTTTGATAAAAATTCATAAGTAGTACAAGAATAAAACAAATTTTGATTAAGATTAGCTAATGAGCCGAAGATCATAAAAACTCTATGGTTTCCTGAGGAATATCTTAAAAAAATAAATCATAAGGTACAGCTGTACGTACTTTGGCTTAATTGGTTACCAACTGCTATAAAACCTTTAGTATTTGGTAATGCTAAAAGTTTCCTAAAAGATAATGGAATAATTCTTTTTTCCAGTTTTTGCAGGTTGAATATATTACATTACTTTCCCTGTTTTTATTACAGATTCTGCGAGTTTTCTCGAAGGATCCAGAAAAAGTCTTTATTACTTATATCATGAATATATTTTGGAGGCATATATTTGTGATATATATGGTTAGTATGTTTAAACAACATGAACACGAAAATAAAAGTTGTAAAATTTTCGGTTTTTCAATTTTTCCCGTTTTGTCAAAACCATCAAAGGAAACAGAGAAACAAAACATTGCAATACTACTAAACAACCAAACACTATATTTACGGTGTAACATGCCTAATTTGAAGTTTATAAACAGTTTTACATAAAGACAGTCGGAGAGATAATAAAATTTGCATCATAATGCATCAAATAATAATAATAATAATAATAATAATTTGTTAATTACTTGTAATTATAGAAAATGCTTTTTTTCCCCTTCAGATCCATAAAATACATGGCAGTCCCTGTAGAGCATCCATTCCAACAGAACAAATAGTGTCAAGTTGTCCACAATCCGAAAGGGAGTGGCAAAAAGCAGCAGAACGAAAACAGTGTCATGAAATTGCCATCATTCAAAATTGTACTAAAGCAGCGAATTTTATTTATCATTGTCTACTAAAGGAAGATGTTGCTCATTTAGTGGAAGTCTGTGCTCCTGTGTTTAACATCAATGGTATTTTGATAATGAATCAAAAACGTTTAACATTAAAATATAAAGGGAAAATCTTTTAAAAGAATTTTCTTTCCAATAACTCCTGAGAACTGAATGGTTTTTGAACGCTTCCTGGGGTCGTATAGTTTTTAAATTGTTCAAATCATTGATTTTCATATTTGTATTGATATAAACATAAATAATTGTTTAAATTTTAGGTTTTTGTGCCAAATACGATACCAGAGAGCATCGTGTTAACCACTTTACTGACCATGACTGTACAAAACACAATCCTCCATGCGATCATTTCTATAAATCATCAGAAGCCTATAAATGTAAGTGTTTTATAAACTTAAAACATTCACAGAAAAATCTAGGATTCAATAGTAGTAGACTACATGCTATATGTCAATAGATAAAAAATCATATTATTGCTATAAGATTAGAAATGTATTTGTTTTATCGAAGAATAAAGTTTCATTCTATTTCCGCGTATTAAACTCATGTTTGCCAATTTTAAAAGCTATAATTTTGTTACCCTGGGTATGGTTTTTAGACATCGTAACGTCAAAAACAACATGAGAACGTTTATCAAAATTACTGTGCCTTATAATTTCATACAAAGTCTGTATCGTCTCTTGACACCTTGTGTGCTTACAATTGTTCAAGTACTTTAAATGAAATTGTCGATGTTTCAAATTCTTTACCGCATAACTCTGCAGTTGCTTCCACAAGTTCCACAGCATTGAAGCACATATCACGTTTGACAATTTTTAGCTCTTTTGATAATATTTCAACAATAATCTATTTCTTTTCAGACAATCTAGCAGCCTATTCAAAGTCTCTACCCCTCAAGCACCGCTTATTATTCATTCATTACTGGTTTATCCAGTATTTTCAAAGATTGTTGAGTTGTTTCCTGAATTTTATTGCTTCTCGCTTTCTATACGTCCTCCAATGTCATTTTAAAATTGAATTCTTTCATCTCGATGAATGAATGCTTAAGTTTTCTAACACAAACGTATAAGCTTAAATTAATTATATAGTAATGTAATTTTAAAGTAAATTTGAGTTTTCAATAATACATCAAAGTATTTTTACATGATTGTACAATGGATTTCAGATAGTAATATTTTATTTAAAAGAAATAATTCCTAATTTTTTAATGATTAACAATCAATTTTAAAGACATTATACTAGTATACTAGTAATTACATGTAATCTAAAAAAAACATTATAGCTGTGGAACTTCTGAAATAATACGGCTCAAATACTTCAAAAAATTACGTAAACTGATGTTAACTATGGCATTTTTTGTTGGAGAAGTAATGATGCTGTGGCCAACCTTAGCAGAGACTCGATTACAAAAAATGTTTTTTAAAAAATATTAACTGTCATAATAAGAAAAAGAACAATGTGCAAGACAAACTTGCATTTTTCTTTCAGTCTTATCTTTTCAAGCAATACTATTCTGATAAATTTTTGAAAAGTTTAATTAGAACTGCACTGGAAGAAAAATAAATACGTCTACTCCATGATTTCCCTATGGAGGACTGGACTTACACACTATTTTTCTTTTGGTGATCATATATTTCTTGCTATTTGAGATTGTATCTCCGTCAATCAGCTTATATTTAATAAATTTATTTGAACCCCTAAACATTATACTTTGTATTATACACAGAAGACTTTGTGAAGCCTATTGATCTCTTAGGATTGTGAATGTAAAGAGGATAGCGCATTTCTGATATTTTTTTCTCCCATTTTCATTTGAGAAGACACCTCCTGTTATGACTTGGTTCAAAAGAATAAAACAACCACATCTACCATGCATCAAAATCCAGATAAATCTGATAACCAGTAAGTATTGATATGAATCAGAAACAGATCTATAAAGTTTTGCTATTTTAAAAAAAAATATTTGCAGTGATGTCAGCATTGAATATTTTTTTATGACTCGTTGATTTTAGGTCACCTTACTTTAAAGGTACCTACTGCTATTTGTTTTTTTTTTTTTTTGTGCGTCCTATGTTAACATTTTAACATTTTATTTTTCTAGGAATGGGGAAACTGAAAATAAGTAATTGGAATTGAGTGTAATTAATTAAATTTTCAAAGAAATTGAAAGTAGTTATTGAGCTCGCTTTCAATTGCAAGTACTTAAATGTATACTGAAAGGATTAAGAAAAGTATATTAAACTTTTGAGTTAAATTAAACAATTATTTCAAATATGTTTTCCACCATTGTTATCATACATTTTAATCCATCTTTAATCAACAAATTACCAAAATTTTATGTGATTTTGAGTGATAATTCCTGAGATATTGATATCAATATGTCGACACCCCCGAAACATAAAACTAAAAATTCTCATAATCTCCCTTTCGCATCAGTAACAAACTTGATTTTCCTGTGCATTGAGATCACCAGAGCAGTTATCTTTTTCAGAACATTATTATTCAACCCTTCCGACGGTAGTCTTAATAGCTGAGATTAGCTGTATTATTCCAAAGCTAACAAATCCCCCCGCCCCAATCAAATACGAATTTTCGATTTAGGATAGAATGTGCAGAACCCAGCAGGTTTGGATGTTTGTAAAAAGGTCTCGGCAGACACTAGCTAAATTTTTCTAGTGTAAACATGCTTAAAAAATCACGCAAACGACGCGTACGTGCGCGTTTGAGATAAAATCGACGTAAAGTGGCCAAGCTCGCGGCCCAAATTAGAGAAGAGAGTTTGTGTCAGTCTAGGATAAAAACATGCGTATGATTGTCAGCTGTATAAATATCAGTTTCAGTGATAATACCTTGACAATAACCGAGGTGGCATGATGAAAAGCCGTCTCTTGTTGTGACGTTGTTACGCGCCAACGTCGCCGTCATGGTTGGTTGGAAACATTTTAGGTTAACTCTCTGACAAACAAAAAACTTTTATTTGGTTAAAAAGTTGAAAACAATGTGTACAGCAGCATGTTTTACCTTTTATTCACTTATGCAATATTGAATTCAATTCCTAAGCCCACAGTAGCTTCCGTCAGCCATACCACGATTGCAAGAAATTTGTGCTGACTGCAAATATGCAAAAACGAATTCTATAACTCTAATGCATCGTATGGCACTACAAAATTTTATCACAAAATAATTATCATCAACATGCACGTGTTTTTTACTTTTTTTTTTCATTTTCCCTACGTGACGCCATATATTTCATAGTTGAGTAGTTTTAACTAGCGATTTTAGTGCAAAGTAACCAAAAATACACATCTTACCAATTTTCATATTTTTAGGCCACATAATCAAAAATTTTTCCCATGTTATGTTCTTATGCGTTTTTCCCTTTCAGTATATTTAAATACATTTTAAAAAAACATGTATTTCAATGACTTATCAATTACATTTCATTTACTCTTTTCAAATTGAAAGGTAAATAAGGTTTCTTTTTATGGTGCATAGTTTGCAAACATATTTAGGCTATGCATGTTGGCTTGCATGAGCTTGTGTTTATGCAATAATTGTTTTGTAATATTTAATTTGTTTGGTACCCATTTGTTTAAACAGCGTGTCATGCTTACCCGGGGTGATAGGTAAAGCACTAGGGTCTAATTTTGATAAGATGTGAACCACCCCTCTCATACCAAGGAACAAAAATACTGAATTAAAGTTCACTAAAAAAACATACCGGTATTGTTTAGAACCAAAAATGAATTTAAGGGTATAAGTTGAATTTAAAAATCTAAATATCTTCAGACCTGAAAGGTATTCGTTGACTGTGTTTGAAAAACTAATGATGATTAAAATGAACTCAAAACTGTAGAAACACTAATTCCAGTACTTAATGTCTGTATAATTCGTGTGTATGTTTTTCAAGATTTTTTTTGAAATAAAACTGTAAAAAAAGTAATAGACATGTTAATTACAATTTCTGAATAGTACTGAAAAGTAATTGAAAAATTCAATTTAACTGTAATTGTAAGTAATTGACAAAATATTAATGTATTTAAAAGTATTTAATTACATTTTAAAGTAATTGACCCGAACCTTGTTTCAGTTTCTTCTCCAAAACCACTAAACCAATTTAAATCATTTTCTGATAATAAGGCGGGGTCTTAATGTTTAAATAGTGAGACAGCTTGAACTCTGAGTTTTTTCTCTGCTCCTGGTAACTTTAAAACTTTTTTCCTAGTTATGATGAGGAAGGGTGCCTCTTTAAAAAAAGTGAATTTCATTGTCCCTTAGTCACGGGTTTGGGTGTTGGGGGGGGGGGGGCTTTGTGGATTATTGAATGAAACTGCATCTTACATTGTATATATATGTTAACATTATTCTTTAAAAATCTTTTCTTCTTCTCCTGTGTAGCATGTCGATAATCTAAGTATTTATGCAAATACACTGACAATAGTTTTGCTTCGTTTGATATTGTAAAAACAAAATGAAGAGAGTTTGAATTGAATATTGTCATTTATTTTGATCTATAAATGACGAGACAAATCATGCAAAAATACTAATTAAACAAATTGACAAACATTACACAATCATAAAAAACATGTGCATAAAATTAACAAATACATTTTGTTAAGCCAATTATCATAGGTGCGGCATAAAAAATCGCCCATACAGTTTTACTATACACAAGAACAAAATGATTTAAATCGTTCAATTTATTTCTCATCAAACATGGCAAGAAGATAAAAATAAAAAGCCTTTGGGTGGGACGGTGGGAAAAACAAATCAAGATGACTGGCGAATGTATGTTGACAAGGCAATGCACGCTGGAAGAATGAAGGCGTGCGCAAAATTAGCTGAATCTGGTCAGTTGCTGATAAGAGATTATCAGATTACAGGAATGTAAACTGGTGAAGAGAAAAATAAGAGTTGTTCTTCTTGCCATGTCAGATGTTTTACATAAATTAATTTAATGTTGTAAATTAAGATTTTATGCAAATACACTGACAATAGTTTTGCTTCGTTTGATATTGTAAAAACAAAATGAAGAGAGTTTGAATTGAAAATTGTCATTTATTTTGATCTAATAAATGACGAGACAAATCATGCAAAAATACTAATTAAACAAATTGACAAACATTACACAATCATAAAAAACATGTGCATAAAATTAACAAATACATTTTGTTAAGCCAATTATCATACGTGGGGCATAAAAAATCGCCACATTATTGTGTTCATGATGAAACAATGAATACAATAAACCCCACCCAAAACTATTGTCTTCAATGAATATGATATATGGTAACATTCACATAAAGAATACAAATTACATTTGTGTTATACAAAAGTGCTTCCATGATTTACAAGTAATGGTCAGCATTTCCCTTTTAAGAATTGTCAGAGGCCCTTGTCCTCGTGACGAAACTGTTCATATTATTCATGCAGCAATAAGTAACAAAATGCTTTCATGCAAAGCTACATTACCCTTTATGAAGTCAGAGGCCCATGTCCCCATGACCCAGTGTCTAATTTCAAGTGACAACAAATTCTCAACCATAGATCACTAGCAATTGTGGAATCAGAGGCCCGTGCCCGTGTCAAATTTCAAATGACAACAAACTCTCACCCATAGTTCACTAGCAATTGTGGAATCAGAGTGTCAAATTTCAAATGACAACAAACTCTCACCCATAGTTCACTAGCAATTGTGAAATCAGAGGCCCGTGTCCCCATGACCCAGTGTCAAATTTCAAATGACAACAAACTCTCATCCATAGTTCACTAGCAATTGTGGAATCAGAGGCCCATGTCCCCATGACCCAGTGTTAAATTTCAAAAGTCTGAAAGTCATTGCCTACGGCAACATATATACAGATTAACCGAAAGGAAAACTACTGTTCAAAAACCTGCTGACCCTCACCTATGCGTTCGCGAAAAAATAAAGGGGTGAAATACTAATTTATACTATTTGATCAGAGACCCATGACCCCATGATCAAATTCATCTAAATATGAAGCACAGGGATTCTTATGTACTTTTTAAAAGCGTCGGAATGCCATCTTCCCATTCGTTTGATTTTTTCCTCTGAAATTCCCATTGCTGCAGCGCATGTCGCAGCTCCTATTCGAAAACTGTGGCCTTTATAGTGACTCGTATTTAGCCCTGCCCATTTAAGAGACATTTGCAAATAATTCGTAAAATGTTGTCTTAGTAACCCATCACCATTTGGATATGCAAACAAAGGGCCTGGTGACTGGCCTCTAACTTTAAGAAATAGCTGAATAGCCTGAACAGGACAAAATTGCTCTTCCGATTTGTTTTTTGTAGAATCAACGTGGGTATATGTTTGCCTGCACTATGTTTAAAATTATCCATTGTAATCTCAAGGGATTCACTGCAATTTAGTTTATCCGAAACGAGTTTTACATTGGCCAGATTTAATACGTTTTTAACGTTCGTAGAAGACGAAACTGTTATTTCATCAACCCTTAAAAAAGCATGGAAAGCCAGCAAATACATTGCCCTTAGCATACTGCATTGATAGGCTGAAATGCCTAACTTGTCTAACGAAGTTACAAGCTGTTTCAGAATTGACGTTGTTATGGGCAATCTTGTGTCACTTCCTACAGTTTTGAACTTTTGATATCCCTGTAGCATTTTGCGAATCACAAATTGTTGTGATGGATCTTCAAAACCTTGAACTTTAAAATTATAACTAAGAGCCGAAATGTAAGTTTTCAAGGTTGGTGCTGCGATATTACTTTGAAAACAAAAAGCTATAAAATGTGCCAAATGCTCAGTAGTAGGAGGCAGTAAAGAGACATTAGGAAAGTAGGTTGACATAAAGTCAGCGTAAAAAGCAAATGTTTTTTTCATAAGCTGCCCTTGATGTAGGAGCGAGGGAATTCTTCAGAATGGCTGTTGCTATATCTTTCAGAGTGTTAGCATTGTTGGGTGAACTGCTGATGGCACTGGGTCCATATTTGTACATAGGTCCTGAAATTCCCGGACCTGCAAGCGAGAAAGGCGATCAGCAGCTACATTAAGTACACCTGGAATATGTGTTGCTTTGAAAAGAATATTGTATTTTAATGTATTTACTATAAAACGCCACATTAACTTCATAATTAATGGAACTGCTGAAGTTTGTTTGTTAATGATGTATACTTCTGCAATGTTATCTGAATAGAAGTTAATACAGGAGTTCCGTAAATGAGATGCCTATAGCTCTTAAGTTCTAAAGTTATCACAATAGGAAGCAATTCTGTGACTGTAATGTGAAACTGGCACCACTCTTGTGGCCATTCTCCGAAGAACCACTTTGTTTTAAATGTACCCCCAAATCCTAGGTCACTTGCATCCGTATACATACATAATGTTTCAGAGGTTTCCCACCTATCATCTAATATCAATGACCTACCATTAAAACTATTGATGAAAACAGACCAAGCTTCAAGATCAGCCCTAGCCTCTGTGTTCAAACGCCGTTTGAAATGGGATAGTTTTAAGCCTTTTGTGAGGTCGATTAGCCGTCGTAGGAAAGTGCGACCTGGTCGGACAGCCGCGCAAGCAAAGTTAAGTAATCCAATCAAAGATTGTAATTCTTTTAGACTTACTTTTTTTCTGTGCTTAAACGAATCTATTGCATCTCTTAGCTTATCAAGCTTATCCCTTGGCAACCTAACTTCCATAGCTAGTGAATCGACTTCTAGACCTAAAAATGTTATTGTCGTTGTGGGATACACTGTTTTCTCATTCTTAATTGGGATACCTATGTCATTACATAATTGAAGGAAGTTCTCTAAGGATTTCAAACAATTGCTCGAATGAGCTGGCCTCATAAAAAGAAAGTCGTCCAAAACATGAACACAGTTAGATTGGTAGTGGTATTCCATTACCCAGTGCAATGCAGAACTAAATCTTTCAAATAAGTTACAGGAGTAACTTAGGCCCATTGGTAAGGTCTTGTCGAAATAAAACCCACCTCCTACTCTAAAACCAAACAATTCGCGATCTGATGGATGGACTGGAATGATTTTAAAGGCATTTTCAATATCTGTCTTTGCAAACAAGACCCCCCTTCCAAGTTGTTTTAATAAATCAGTCGCGTCATCGATGGTTTGATATTGAACCGAGCAAATATCCTGCGGAATCCCATCATTTATAGATTATCCCTCTGGATAAGATAAATGATGTATTACTCTAAATTCCCCTTCTTGTTTTTTGGGTACTAAACCTGATGGTGAACACTGAAAATTGTTGAATGGAGCATTTTTGAAAGGTCCCGCTGCTCGACCACAACGTACCTCATTATTTATTTTTTCTTGAAGGATAGATAAATTTTGATCAGCTGATTTTAAGTTGTTACAAAACCTCTGCTCACGAACACCCTGAAAAGGAATTTTAAAACCCTCTGTAAAGCCATCAACTAAAACTTTTTTGTCACTCTCATTGTATTCTGATAGCCAATGTTGTAACCGTTGAGGATTCACGGGAGTTACTATATCAAAAGGATTATTTTGTAAGTTTAAGGGTTGACTGTTTACTTTCTGATGATCCGATTTGGGGGCTAGATTTTTGCTTATTTTTGTTTGCTGCATTGGGGAGTTTTGGGGTTGATGGGCAAGTTTTTCTACTGTGTTCCCCACCACAGCGTTGGCATGTGTGGGAGAATCTGCAATCTTTTCTATTTCAATATAACTTGGCACACAAGTTACACTAAGACAAATTCCCTGTTCGGAATTATTAAAGTGTGAAATTCCTTACACACAGTAGAATGTAGCATACGAGTTTATTATTCCCTGCCCTCCCCTTGGTACGAAGGGACGAAAAGTAGGTTTTTGTGTTACTCCCTTTAACTTTGACTGAATACCGGATGCCAATGCCTCTTGGTACAATTCGGCGTTTAATTGGTCCCATGGGAGCTTGGTTGGAGATATTTCTCTCCATTGACGAAAAGTTTTGTCATATTGAATGGCTGCTGATGTAGTAGACTGGTCAGCAAGTTTTTGAACAAAAGACGCATATTTCATCAATTTTGTGGCATCATTTGTGTGCCTCTCGCAAAATATACTAACGAATATATGAAAAGCTTTCATCCATTGAGGAATGGATTCAATCTTAAGAGGGGTGGATTTTTCCTTTACAAATGTTAGGCCATCATCACCCTCTTCGATGGAAAATTTTACTTGTTTTTCAGTTGGCTTTAGTAAAGTGCCAAAATCGACGAACTCGTTTGCCCATATTTTTGATTTAATTTTAGAATCAATGCCTAAGGCTAGAGGCTTTGAAATACTTTCTGGGGCTTCAAGGAAAGTGTTAGAAAAACCCAGATTAACCGTAGGCTCCACAGCGCTTCATTGGCCGCTTCCCCCTCAGGCGCTGAAGGACTTGGCATTATAGCGGTGTCAGTACTAGTCTGTTGTTTGAATATCTCATCCATTACCGCCTTCGTAATACCAGGAATGGCTGCTTGTATTGCGTTTTGGATTGTATCCACGATTTCCTGGTCTTTCGACGGTGCGCTGCGTTTTGGTTGAGACTCTGTTGGCTCCGCAGCTTTTGTCGCCCGACTCCTTTTTCTCTTAGGTGGCATGTTCCTACCTTGAATAAAATACAATACTCAAGTGATATCATACAAATCACATGCTTGTTGTAAACTCAAACCAACTTCCCGTCAGGAATCTTCGCCTGATTACAGATCCACTTGCCCTGGCACAATGAAGATGTACCAAGCGCTCGTGTAAACATGGCTTTTAAAAACAATGCCTTACAAAAATGATTGAGTCCAACATACATGTCTATGCTCATCATGCTCATATCATAGCCATAGTTGAAAGCGCTCATACTCAATTGAATTCGTTTAATAAAAGAAGACATAATAACTACTTAATGTACGCATATGCACAAGTGAGTAACTGAAAGTGTTTGCACACAAATCATATTTGTATCAGAATATATCGTACATTATCATAGTGCCCGAACATAGAAACATAATACACGTGCGTACATACAAATACATAAAGTATGTGCCATAGCACATTCCAAACCGTACGTGTATCAACATATATATGAGATGCATTAGTGCCAGCTCACTGTGCAAACTCATACCTTCGGGAATGTACGTTTACAACTGTGCCAGCTCACAGTGTATCTGATACCAACATAAAATGTTACCACTTGTACTGTACACAGTTTAAGTAGCGTATTTTTTTTTTAACTATGTTTATGACATTTCATATAATTGAGATCTCAAATACAATATGCAGTAATTAAACGCAGACATACTGATTACCATTCATAATTGTGAACCATTGTCCAATAACCGTATAAATAAGACTACTCATTACATATTATAATTCATAATTTGCTAGAGATCGTGCAGATGTTGAATAGACTTATCTTTTTTAGTTGCAAATGAACCTGAATGAAAATGTGCTGCTTATGTTGACGGACCATACATTGTAGATGTCCCTGCTACCAATCTTATTTTAAACATTGGATAATTGCCCCACGCAAGTTTCTGTAGTAAATTCGCATGCCCCATTCGTTGTTCAGATGGACTCCATCGCAAAATACTGGACGCTGGCTGTTTTTGACACCTTTTATATTCCAGTACTGCAAATAGTTTTTTCCTAACAGCTCCCTCTTCAGTATTCTATTGAATTTTATTACTAGTTTATTATAAATATTTATATCTAATATCCGTGTCCGATATCTCGGCATCAGTTGGCAAACAATTGTCTTTTTAATGTTGAAACAACGGGCAAATGTTTCCGCAATACAACAAAGTCGTAAACATAACTCATAAGCGTATGTTTCATCAGCCGAAGTTGTGTCCAGATCGTTACCACCTAAATGTAAGATGAGAAAGTCCGGAGAAACGTGCCTAAGTTTTTGTTCTAACGCCTGCAAGTGGGAATTATTTGTCAGCTTTCCTCCACTTATACCATAAAATGTTACAAAAATGTTTGGATTTAAATTCAAGTTCTGAAATTCTCGATTTTGATTTACATAGTGCTCAAATCTTTTAACATGTGAACTTCCAGCAATCAAAACAGACGCCATTTTGACTGTTTACCGCAATGTATCTTGGATGCTGGGCAATATATGAATAGCCGCAAAGTTCACTTGGTCATTCATGGTTCCAAGACCGGCAAACTGGCGCGAAGCAGAACAAAGAAATTCAAGTCAACATACATAAACGTTCACAACATTTCATTTACTCCTGCTAAGTTGTAATTACGATGATGAGTGCATGAAACAGGGTGTCCATAGCATTGTATTAACGTATTTCGCCAGTCAAACACAAAATCCGTCAAATATTGTAAAGCATACACACAATTTTTAGCGTCCAAAGAATCTCACCAATGTACCTATATAAAGGATAATCCAACAATAAATTGAATTAGAAATTCTTCTAACAGAGTAGACTTATGTACCTGTGATAACAAGTGATTGAATGGCTAACAACAAAAACAAATCAAGATGACTGGCGAATGTATGTTGACAAGGCAATGCACGCTGGAAGAATGAAGGCGTGCGCAAAATTAGCTGAATCTGGTCAGTTGCTGATAAGAGATTATCAGATTACAGGAATGTAAACTGGCGAAGAGAAAAATCAGAGTTGTTCTTCTTGCCATGTCAGATGTTTTACATAAATTAATTTAATGTTGTAAATTAAGATTTAAGCTATGATCAACAAAGGTTTGTCTAGGGGGGGGGGGGGGGGCTTTGGGGATTGTTGAATGAAACTGCATCTTACATTGTATATATGTTAACATTATTCTTTAAAAATCTTTTCTTCTTCTCAACAGAGGTTTGTCTTCCAGAATATTTTTTATATTCTGAACTGATCTATAGTAATGAAACTTCATTCTTTGACCTGTAAATTTCAATAACTCCTGTGATCATTACCAAAAAACATGTATATCTCAGGAGAATTTTTTTTAATTGATGATGTGAATTAGGATATTATACGTAAATGGGGGTTAAATAATCTAATAATGTATATCATATATTATATCATATTTTTTTATGATAAATTGGGGGAATAAAATTTTATTGGGGAGCAGTAGTTATGAATGTTTTGACCGAATTTTTCTTTTGTTTTGCATATGATTTGAAATTTTCGCCACAAAAATTTTTTAAAACTATAATCTGTGTTTTGATTTAAGCAAGAAAAAATAAGTTGGAATAATTGAAAAGTAAATCCAACAGGCGCCCAAATAACATGTACTTGTATTATGTTCTCCATGGAAGAATTCAATGTTAATTTTGTACGTTTGCTTTCGGAACTTTTCGCGGTACATGTAACACGATAATGCTGCATGAAACGTGCTTATATTGAGATCTAGACTGTGTGTGCATAAGTAAGGTAAGTAAATTATGGTGGTCAGTTTTGTCACATATAATATGTAACAATTTTTTTTTTCTTATTTTGCAGATTAATTATCATCATACTAGGAAGTTTTCTTGGATTTTTTCTACTTCTTAGTATTGGACTGGGTTTATGTTATTTTCGCAAAAGAAACATCAAAAAGTAAGTTTTACTTAGATTTATCAATCTGCATGTCTTTAGGAACATTGTGTCGGGACACGCCCTTCTCCCAAAGAACTTTGCACCCTTCAATAATCTTTGCACTACATATGTATAATATAAAAATATATCTATTTCATGCCTTTGCTTTCGTCTGACGACCTTTTCTCTTTTACTATTGTTTTCTTCTCAAGAATTTTTTTGGTAGTATGCCCGCCTCGAATGTATAAATATTAAGTTGTGCCTTAACCTCCTGAAATAGCTTCATAGGGCCAAGATTATGAGTTCATACATATAATTACATAGGCATAAATAAATCGTCAAAATATATTCTTGAAGGACGAAGAAAAAGGAAGGAAAATCGGAAGAAAAGAATACATGTATTGATTTTCCACAAGGTATGTTTGAATTTTTAAATCTTTATATGTACATTACAGTACGCTGAGAAGTAAGGAAGATATGGTAGGCATTTGGTATTTGGTATACTATTTTATATATTCATTATAAATAAAATGCAAACGCTGGCGAACAGGAAATGTCAAAAACTCAATTAAAAATTACAAATTGAAAATGTCAAAAACGTAATTTAGAGTTCAAAATGGGAAAAAGTTGTAGTAAATTTTAAAATTTAAATAACTTTAGATAGCCTTTATAAAAAACCTAATTTATATTCCATGACAAAAACTAAACTGTTTTATAATTCATTTAGTTGAATAAACCACTGTAGTTTTAATGAGGGAGCCGATACATTAAAATACTGTCTTATACTTGTAATGGCATCCATCCCTAGGAATGCAATTGAAAACTAGAAAAGATGGTCACCCGTTTGTAACTAGTCTTTAATTACGAGTATACTTTAAAAATGTCCAGTAAATGACAAAGTAGGTTCAGGAAGCCTTCAGGGGTTCTTCAGTAATAATGCAGTCATCTATGAAAACGTTCTAAGAAATCTTAATAAACAAAGTCCCGTAGAACAAGAAAATTGAAATAAGTGTATAAGAATATTAAAACGCATAAGCAAAAAATACAAACTAGTATGAATTATATACAAGCAAATTGTTGGATCAGAGTTCTCGCTATGGACAAGGCTGAATCATCAAATTCAACTACTGATTAGGGATAGGCAAGAGTTTTAGCACAAACCGGAAACAGTTTGCAATGACCTAAATGTAGACACAATTGAGGTGATGTTAGTGATGAATTTAAGGCTGTAGTTATTACCTAAAAAAATCATGAAAAGAGTGGGAAAAAAGTAAGCAAGTTTGCTAAAGGCACTGACGTCCCAACTTGACCACAGTTATAGATACTGGTAATTCACTTTGTTCAATGGCTGTCAATGTCGCAAGTGAGAAATTCCCTTTATCAAAAGATGAAAAAAGACTAAAAAGAGGAATACAGAATGTCACATGTGAGAGATATAAAATTTTAAACTGACACAATTTATTTGGCTGAAGGGGTCACGGAAGCTTAAATTGAAGAGCCGAGACACTGTCTTTTAATGACATCCCTAGGAATGCAATTGAAACCTAGGAAAATATGCTCACCTTTTGTGACTAGTTCAAATGTATTTAAAAAAATATTTAGTTAATTACAATTTAAGAAACATAAATATGCTTACTAGTAAGTCCAATGGCCACACGTCCATCACTTATGTCAGTAAGGGTGGAAGAGAAGGCTGCGGTCTAGAGGGTTCTGCAAAAATTTTGGGGGAAAATGCAAGCTTGAGTAGAAAGAAAAGATTTAATATAACTATATCGGGATATTCAGAATATGTAAGAAAAAGTAAATACAATAAAGTTTGATTTTGTAAACACAATACGTTGACTTGAAGACTCACAATCAATGAATTTGAATCACTCAAGGAAACGTTTGGTCAGTAAAAACTGTACCTTTCGTACAAAAAGAAAAGCTTACAACAGTGGTTAAAGTTAAGGAGGTTTACTTAACTGAAGAAAAAATTGTGATCAATAAAGTCATCAATTCCTTCTCCTACGAAATTAAAGAAATGGCGGATGAGCCTAAATAAACCATCCTTTTTAGGCGCCAGGCCTACTGGGATAATCCTGGAATTTGTATAGGTGGCTTCGAGTATGTCATTATTAACTATCTGGATCGCTTAATCAGTAAAAGCGTTAAGTATTGTTAGATTCCTGAAATCGTATGCAGGCCCAGGACCCTCTTAGAAGAGCTTAATCAAAAAATGAAAACCTTTAAAAAATGTAATACAGACACTTTAATCGGAGACTTACAATACTACAGTGCAAAACTAGTAATATCTAAAGACTAGGTTGCAGTTTTTACGGATTGAAATTCGCGACGTATGAATCAACTAATTATTTTTTCTATTTAGAGTAGACGCTCTTACCAATGCGCCACGCGGGCAACCCGTCTACATTTGTACTTAATTATAATAAGCAACGTCTACCTTAACGTTTAACCAAGACTAAGATTTATATAACCATCATTTAATAAAAACGAACAATACACAAGTATTTGATGTCTAATTGGGGTCAGCTTCAGGGACATTGTTTAGCAATATACAACAGTTTGCATTAGAATTAATAGTTGTGACATTTTGGGGTATAATTTGGCCAAACTATAATTATAACGGGTACAAATACTCTCTTGATTTCTAGCCTAAGAGAGAAACATGTATCGCCTGACCTTTTCTCTGAATTTCGTAAGATCGCTTGGCATGTTTTGTCTCTCTGCGTGTCTTTAAATATAACGGCAATAAATGAACTGGTTATGTTTCAACACTTGCTTCCGACGAGAGTAAATCAGATCCTCCCCAGTTTAAAATGTCATAATTTAATAGCCATATACCTCTTTGAATTTAAAATATTATTTTGAGTTGGAACTTAGATTCTTATGTATGTATATAAAAATGACATGTAATGATATGTTTTTCTTTCGAAGATGGGCGTGAACTTTGCTACAGTTTTTATTAAAATAAATTTTGGACTGGGTAAGATATGAAGATAATGAATTGTTTTTAAATAATTTCACTTGATTTTTCAGACAGGGAAATTAAAGCCGCTGAAGCCCAGAAATATAATACTGAACGAGAGAAGAAACAACTGAACGCAGAAAAGAAGGTTAAGAGTGCAAAGGAGTTATTTGAAAGGTTCTAAAATTACTTTATTTTACTCAATGAAATGCTTTCACAATTCTAATATAAACAGCAATGTTGTGTTTTAAAGAAAACCGCTTTGATAAAGCTTCTCAGGCATATTGTTTGGAACTTGTTTACTATGATGCAAGTCAGATTGCAAAACTAACAGTAGATCACTAAATATTTGCGACACCTTATTTTAGCGACATTGTCATCAACTCTTTATGAGCGAGACAAAATTTTCACGAATTGTGGTTTTTGCTCTATATAATCTTCAGGAATGCTATTATACACGAGAATAAAATTTTCGCAAACTGTATAACGTTATTACGCGAAAAAAAAGTTATCGCAAGTAAAAAAAATGAATTACAGTATTAGTGCAATACCATTGTTGAATGGTTATTGGTTAACAGTATTTCAGAATGTTATTGTGAAAAGTATTGGCAGTTTTTTCTTACTGACAGTTGAATGAATATGTTACCAAAACAGGAAAAAAATGTTTCTTATGAAAATTTGTACGGTAAATATTCATGTATATCTTTTTTTACCAATGTTCCTTCCGTTTATAGGTTCTAGTTTTATGTATACCTATTGTCTTTTTTTCGTTTGCTTCTTGACAAAACGACCAAACGCCACTACCACGTTAAACGAGAAATTCAACATTAGATATTATGTATTGACTGTCCCATTGCTTAGCATTCCGGATTAGAAGTAAAAGTTTACAGTATATCGGATATGACGATTAACTCTTACACGTATGACAGCTGTTACGGTAGTAATTGGCTTAATGATACCATAAAGAAATCAAACTGTTGACATGATTGAAATGAGCTCCCAGTTCGAATCCACTGCGGGTTGCGGAAACCAGGACATCTAAACCGAGATACAATGACACAGTGGGTGTTGTTGCATACATGTAACATTGAACTCCATAAAATAGACCAGTTGCTATATCTATTACCTTAGCCTTCCATACTTTTAACATCAATTTAAAGTAAAGATGTACTTTCATTTTCAATAAAAAATTTCCTTTGAGAATTTAGGTATTGCAAAAAAGGCTTTGCAATTATTCTTGAATTTTGAAGAAAATTTATTAATGTGGGCATCTTTAGCTTATGATTTAAATATGAGCTCACAACAGACCCATTAAAATATGGATAAAAATCTTCTAAAACAGTTCTTCCATTATATTATTCATATCATTAAATATTTTAGATAGTAGGGAGCTAGCAAAATATCGAAATCTGCTTATTTTTTTGGCCAATTTAAAATTTTTCAGGATAAAAGGAGAATGCCGCAATCCATTACGTCATGATATATAGATTTTAAAAGAAATTTGAACGTTTTTGATTGATATGAGGTCGACAAAGGTCCAAGAAAAACTTCAAATATATTCAACTGAAACTGAGTGGATTTAATTTTTCAGAAATTTACAGGGTCAGATTTGAACAAACTAAGAAAGATCCCACGAAGATCACTTGGTCTTGCACATAACAATAAACACAATTATTTTTGGAAGATTTTCAAGATTCTTTGCTGAGGGTACTCTAATACTCCCCCTTTCTACACAGCTGTTTAAAATGTCTGAACTCTCAGAAGGAATTTTTCATACAGGGTATGAAAGCATCAAGTCTTTACTTTTTACATGTATTGATGTTTGAAATGGGGCATTGGGTCATTTGTTTTTACGGTTAATTAGTATAAGAGCAAGTTCTTTTTGCTCTGCACAGAAAATGAAATACAATACAATTCCATTTTTAAACATAGTCATTTATTGAAAATTTAAATACTATGAATTTGCCCCTTTTAAAAGCTCTTGAAAGATATTTTTACCCCATTTTTATAGATGAACGTGACTTTTGTAAAGTATATATTGCCGAGGTTATCCGAATTTACGGCCGCAGTAATAAATATTTAAACTTTCAATGGTTTTACAAAGGATTCTTGAAAATAAGGTAATACATGCAGGTACGCCAACCTTCTTTATGAGTATGCATGGGAATATATGCTTTTTAAGCAAACCTTTTATTTATTCGATTCAGTATGAGTGGTTCAAATATAATGGCTGGTGAATGTAAATATTAAGCCATGAAATATACGCCATCAATTAATGATCTTGAATTTTCTGTATGATCAATATTTCTAAGGATTTTAAAACCAATACTAATTTCAGAATTGCATATTTCTATGGTTATTCGCAATTTTAAACTTATAATAATGTGAAATAAAATTATTTTATTTTCAAAAGCGGGTACACCAAAACTCAATCCAAAACCAGACGTGAGGTAAGCTATTATTTGATGTTTCTGATAGATAATCAGTTTGTATAATTTCCTTTAAATTTTTGAACAACTTTTTGTCTCATACATGTAGCTGCGCGTGAAAGAAACATCAATAAATGTCTCACCTCATGAGACATGCTCTAAACTATTCAAATTGATCTTGTAATTCTTAAGGAATATTATGCTCATTGGCAAATCAAATGTAAGAAAACATCGGTGGTTTTTAAAATCAGCAAGTTAATGTTTACTTTCTTGTACAATTTTTACCATTTCTTTAAACCCTGTAAACTTTTTAAGGTTATACTATTTGAAGTAAATCGCAACCGTGCATTTTTCAAAAATCATTTGAACGATCATCGCTTTATTTTTTCAATGATTCAATATGTTCTTATTTGCGCAATGTACAAACAATATTTATTTGAATTATTTGATATTTACTTTTCAGGAATTGCAATAAAGCTACAGTGAATGCAGGTAATGTTTAAATTACTTGTAAGAATTACTAATAATTACTATTTTTCTTTATTACTCTGTGTATGAGTTTGAATACAATAACTAGTCATATTTATTTACAAGTTTTACAAGGAAGTGCAGACTCATGATCGAAAATTAATTAATTAACAACGGGGCCCTGATCAAAAATATTTATATGTTAGCCTAATCAGTAAATACAGATAAAAATATGTTTATGTCACATCCCCGGGGCGACGGGATGTGAGCATAATTAATATTTATTTTTCGACATATTAATATGAAAAAAAGGAAAGCTTAAAAACACTCTCTCTGAAATTAAAGCAGAAAAATCAGAAGGAAACATTCGGACTAAGACGATTCAGATAAACGCTGTGGCCCAAATTACCTTTCTTTATTGTAGCTGATGAAGAAGCTAAATCTTTACTCCAGGAAGATGGGCTTTTTACAAAAACTGAAGAAGAAGAAGAAAAAGAAGAAGAAAACAGGTATATTATATATTGAAACAATACCATAATGATATAGTGATGGTTATGAATGAGTTCGCATAATGATGTTGTCGTCGATATGGAAAAAAGTTTGTTTGCTAAATAAAAATTTGATTTTTGTTAAACTTATATACAGTACTTACCTTTATACGTTGTGTTTTGTTATTTTCCCCCTTGCACATATTCTCTGAGGAATGTTTTTATACTAGACCCTGTATGAAACCACAGTGAAGTGGTAGAGCTGTCCATATTTCTTGCAAAACTCTTTCAAATCTTCGGCTTTTTAAAGTGTAATTATATGTCTTTGTGACCGGGTTTTTAAGACATTAGATTACGTTTAGATCTGGCTTTAAGGCAAGACATGACCAGTATTTATATTGTTTTGGCCTTCAAAGGTCCATCAAACAATAAAAAATGCGAGCAGAGCAAACACGGACCTCTAAAACATCAGAGGTTAGATCAGGAGCCATGGAGGAGTATGCATCACCTGCCGACCGGCCACACCCACCGTGTGCTCAATCCAAGGTCATTGTATCGACTATAGAACTTACAAAATGTTGACTTTAACAAGACTGCTGGTAATGAGCTCGGCAAAGAATGACCGTACACCGGCAGCAAATTAGAAAACTAAAATACCGGACATCAGTGCTCCCCCGTCAGCGAACACATAAAACCGTGCCAAAAAACCCCTCACCCATTTTGATGTTTGTCTTTTTTACAAAATCTGAAGGGATACTTCAGAAAAATAACTCGAAACAAAAGGTAAAGGCTTTATGAAAAGATAAGAAAGTGCTTTAAATACTACATAAATACATTATGTTTTGTTAATAATAGAATAATTTAAAATTTGTTTTTCTTACAGGGTTTTGGAAAAATTTGATGTAAGTAAACCTTTGGGATTTGCTTTAATTGTTTATTTTTTGAAAAGAAAATGCTATATTTTGCATGTAATCATTGACTGAATTTCTTGTGTTTAAATCGGGAGTCGTGAAGACAAATGGTAAAAGCATTGCCATAACAAAAAAAACAATAGTTTACTACAGCATTTTTGTTAGGGTGTAAAGAAGTTTTCAAAGGGGTTACTTTTTATTTCTCTACTAGAATGAACTGATTTGATAGGGAAAAAAATGACGCTTACAAGTCCGGAATATTTACTGCTCGATATCTCCTATTGCATAGCTCTCATCTCATTACATTACATTGATTCTGGGAATCCAGCTTATCCAACATAAATGACAGAATGAAATATATAAATATCATTTTATCAACGGAAACCAAAACGCTTTTTTTCTCAAACATAGAAACAGAAAAAACCTACTAAAATTTTTTTGTGATGATATTAATCAGAGAAACATTTTCCCTCATCGATAAATATTCCTATACGTTGATACATGTATTTACATGCGCATAGTTCATCACTGCCACCATTTTTAATTTTATTTGTCAGCACATCACTTTATTTTTATT
The DNA here is from genome assembly GCF_032062105.1 of Saccostrea cuccullata. Lineage (NCBI taxonomy): Eukaryota > Metazoa > Mollusca > Bivalvia > Ostreida > Ostreidae > Saccostrea > Saccostrea cuccullata. Next base: position 98,438 of record NW_026928149.1, on the reverse strand, counting down.
TTTTATTTATTCATTTCGTGGCCTAAAACATGTTTAAAATCAACGGTTATATCGTTGTTCTTATCAAGATTTCCTTTAATTATGTCTCTACTTTTTAACTTTCATTAATAGTCATTTTTAAATCGGGTTTTGGTAGTTAAATTTTGATACAGAATTTTGTCTCTAACTTTAAGGCGAGTCATAGGCAAATACTCGTAACATAACTTCAAAAAAATGCAACCAACTTTCAAGCAAGTATATATTCCTTTTTATTTTCAAAATTATGCCTGTAAACTCAATTATAGATAAGAGAGGCCGGCAAATGATGCTTTTTGTCGTAAACCGGGACAGCCCTTTTTATTATTGGTCCTCATTTTAATTGACTTACGAATATTGATGATGTACATTTGAATGGAAAAAAAATGAAAGATATCAAAGGGTAACCAATCTTTAAAAACCTATAAATGATACGAATCAGTAGTCACGAAATATATGTACCACACGGACCTCATTAGAGGATCAGGTGCCCAGAAGGAGTAAGCTTACCCTCTTTAGTGGTATCACCCGGCTTTAGCCCTATGTCTTGATCAGGTAGATAAATTTGTTTGCAAATTTCTTTAACGACCCTTCGAGAATGTTTTTTTTACTTATTTTAAGACACCGTAACTTGCCGGTGGAGGGGGGCTGAAAATGAAGACGTGCTCGGCATTTTGGAACTTAAGGCTATACAAGCAGCTACACCGACATGACATCTCGGTTCACAAGGTCTCATCCGAAGGACCGGTCTTTAAAGTCTGCCAAAATATGATATATCAGATCAATTACTTTCAAATACGAGAGAGAGAGAGAGAGAGAGAGAGAGAGAGAGAGAGAGAGAGAGAGAGAGAGAGAGAGAGAGAGAGAGAGATGAGGTGAGATGTAATGCGTATAATGGATTCCTATGCTTCATAAAAATCCTTAAAAACAGACATTCATTGCAGGTTTAAGTAATGCCATACAAATCCCGTATCTTTCATCCTTAAAAACATTGCATGCTGCAAAGGAGACTCTTCAATCGTTCTGTTCTACAGAATATTATGAACTCTTTTCATATATATACCAATTATACCTAAATATCAAAATGGCATGGCTACGTGCACTACTGGACGAAAAAAGTGCTGAGAATCCCAAATTTTACTGATAAAGTTTGATAATTACTGATAATGTGCTGTTGTTGCTGATAAATACTGATATTTACTGTTATTATTACTGTTGTTGCTGATATTTTTTGTTGTTTCTGATAAATACTGATAATTACTGTTGCCTTTTACTGTTGAGTCTGATAAATACTGATAAATACTGTTGAGGTACTGTCGTTGCTGAGAATTGCTGATAATTACTGTTGAGGTACTGTCGATGCTGAGATTTACTGATAATTACTGTGGTCATTGTTTTTAACCTGGTAATTGGTTTAAAATAAAACAGAGGGCTATAAAAACCTTCAATTATTACTTTCTTTTACTTGAATTATCATGACAAAATTTTCATATTTTTTTGAAATGTTCTGCTTGTGGCAAAATTTAATGACTGTTTGTATGTATGCTGATCTCAATTTCTACATTAAGTTAACTTTGTGAAAATTTTGACAATAGTCAACTGAATTATTAATAGAATGAATATATAGAAATAGAATTAATAAAAAAAATTAACGGCAGAAAAAAAAAATGGAACTTTACTTTTGCATAAGATCTTATTGAAAAATAAACTGTAAATAAAAAGAAAATTATGCTATCTTAAAAAAGATCCATCGCCGCCTTTCCCGACTCCAAGAAAATTATGTAGGGAGATCGGTGATCTTTTTTTTTTTCAATAATAAAAAAAAAGTTCTTAATGGATGGGAACAAATTCGGGATAAAAAAAAGTTCCCTGCAGGTTAGAAAAGTTGGATTTGTTCCGTTTTCACTAGGTCAACTGGTCGAGTTTGGACAACATTTTGTTTTTGAAGGCCTTTTTTTCTCGAAAACAATTATATTTATCTTATTCAATGTTCAGTTTTCTGGTCTCTTTTTGTCGAAATATTTGAAAATTTGCTCGGAAATTAGAAATTTTATGCCTTTTAAAAAGTAACTAAGAGGTGAAAACAGGTTTGAATATGTTCAATCTGTGGGCACTGATTTTAATTAATAATTTATTTATTTATTCATTTATTTTAATGTTATTTAGACGTTTGTAGATTGTCCAAGAATTAAACTCGTCCACATGTACATATGTATAAGTACACACTGTATGCATGTGCAACCGGCAAATGGGACAAGCTGATTAAAAATTAGAGCTAGAGGTTAAGAATCCCTAGTACAAAGGTACATGTACATGTGTTTAGTTTGTCTTAAAATTTAAATACAAAATCATTTTTTATTTAATCAGTTTTGAAATCTCATTAATTTTTTTTCAATTTGATTTTATGAAATGGGAAATAAAAACTGAAATGAGACTTAATTTAATATGTTACTATTAGTATATGATCAAATTAATCGATTTTAATTTTTCATGGTAAAATGTTGAAAGGAAAACACCTTTAAATTGATTTCAATTGATCAGAAATCGGTGATCGACCTGTGATTTGGCTGGGTGTGTTCCCATTTTGCCTTAACGAGGCTAGGGGGTGACAGCCATTTTTATACTATTTCAATCTCCTTTAAAAGGAGAGCTCCATATAAAGATATACAAAATGATAAAATTTTGAAACTAAAATATATGAATTCTTTCTTTGCCAAATGATAGTTGACAGCTAAATATACCATATCTAAAAAAATGAGTTAAATCTGGTGGTTAATTTGGGATTAAATTGTTGACCCGCCAGCCTCCTTAACGGTGAAATACAGGTAAGAAAAAGTTAAAAAGTACTAAGGCGAAATGGGAATTTTAGTATTTGTAAATATTATTACTGGGTTGAGATAAAAGTTTAAATGATAATTTTTTTAGATTTAATTTAACAATTAATGGAAATTTATGAATACTGTGAATGAAATAATATGTGTAATACCATAAAATACATTATTCTAAATATTTTAAATCTTCTTCACCTTAATTCACCAGAGAGCTTACTAAGGCGAAATGGGAATGCTAAATTTTACAGTTAAGGCGAGATGGGAACAAACCTTTGGCTGTATTGTGTACATGTCTTCAGCCCCGGGGTAGAACGGGGTACAACTTGTATATTCCATGCAAATTGTAGTGGTCAACGTAACAATGGGCACTAATTACCTATTGTTCTTCGTCTGGGGCTACCGGTGTTTTCAATAAACAAACGACCTACATTGTACATGTACTCGCTACTTTGGAACAATCTTAAATTTTATGGTCGCACGAAAAAAAAATTACATAATATTGAATTTGATGACGAATAAAATTGATAGAAAAAATATTTATAATAGAACACTTTGGTACTATAATGAAAAAAAAAGATATATACATAAATTATACATCATGTACGTTGTACAAACTTATTTTCATTATTATTTCAATTCTCAAAGATCTATCTTAGTCAGTATTTAATTTCATTTTTTAGTTTTACGCATATTTTTTCAATTAATCAGTCATTTATTTGAATCTTTTTACCATTTTACTTTAGTATACATAGACCATAAAAACATATAAAATGTAGGTGATTTTATACATAACAGTAGGTCTAAAAGGCATGCGTGAATAAGAAACTAAACAAAAAAAAATTGTAGGTTGATATAAATGCGAAGTAAGGGAATTTAGGCCGGGGAGTATATTTTGTTTATCAGATAAAAGAATATTCCGGGGGAGGTGGTCACATGTATTTTCAATTCTGAATCTCTGCTAACGATTATTTGGAACCGGTAAATACGTAGACGAGAAATTGACATCACTTTTTTATAAAAATTAAAAAAAAAGTGTGCAAAATATACAATCATATAGATATAAAGAGAAAGATTGTTTAGTGAAGCACTTTTTTGAATTAATATTAGCATGAATTGTTCCCAATTCAGATGCAGGGAAACTCCATTTCGCTTAATCCGAGAAAAAAAACCCTTAAATGTATGGATTTTGAATTTCAGAAACATGACGTTGTGTATCGCACTCCTGAATAAATGTTATAATTACTTCAGTTCTGAAATTTGTATGGTTCATTGCAATTGATTCTCTAAAATAATTTTATTCATGCATATAAAAAATTCGATAAGCATAAAATCATAACTTGCATGACTTTTAAAACACACAACTAAAGAACAGACCTTGCCCTATCGGCTATCACTTAATTGTAAACAGTATTTCACCCCCTCCTTTTTGTGCTACAATCAAGTAAAATCATATAGATAAGCACCAAGTCTGTACTGTTCGTTTATACAAAGGTCTCAGAGAAAAAAGGAATTAAAAAAAAAATTATAATCACTGCTCAAAATTCTAATTTTACAAAAACGCAAGCAGTTACGATATCCCTATAGCAGAATTTACTAATAATTGACCCGATTCTAAAACGAAAGTAGAACTTTTACACGTGGTTGACATGTATGTTCAATAATAACAAGCACAAAGTTTGCATTAATGGAAAAAGTTTATTCGAGTTATGATTTATTTTATTTAGTTTTTCAACTGACTGACCGCATATAACATGTTAAGAAGTGGCGCATAATATTAGAAGCCATATGCCCATAGACTTAAAACTGTATACAATGAAAAAAGAATTAGCCTAAACATGCTAAAGAAAGACGTATATTTCATTTACTGAAAATCACTCTGCATAAGATTTATGTCATGTAGTGAACAATCCTTAAGCCTTAACAAATAATTTAAAAGAGATTGAGAGAGAGAGAGAAAGCTAGAAAGCGACACGTTATAAAATTCGCAGGGAGGACATCGGAGAACTAGAGCGCGCTGTCTACATAATATATATATAAAAAAATAATTAAAATGCTTCAATTTAATTATTTAACCCTGTCACATTCTTCTATAAAATAACAAAGTGTACGCTTCAAGACTAGATTTTATGAAAAATATTTAATACTGTCTTGTTAAAATGAGAGCTTAATTCAAAAGCAATTGGAAAAGGGGGGGGGGTGTTTTCAAATTAATGTGTTCATGCATTTTCAGTTCTCCACACGGTAAAATAAATCGATATTTAAAACCATTGACTGTATTGAAGTATTAAAGAAACCCACAAAAAGCTTTTGATGACAGTACACATACATGTGAGAAAAAATATGAGATGAGATTTTTTTTTAACAAAAATTAAACTTTTTAAAAAAGTACTTGGGAAGAAAAACCACTGCAAATACAACAGAATAATTTTCCTCAGATAATGTCATCTACGTGTAAGGAGAAATTTAAAGAAAAAACACAAACATTTATGAAAGCTTATGTTAACATTATGGTCAAAAATTATAATAATGAAATTAATATATGAAAACTGAAAACAAATTAATAAAATGTGACTTTTTTATTTAGAATAATTTATTTTGTAATTGACTGTAATGAATTTGTTAAAATACTTTTTAAAAAAACCAAATAATCATTTCTCAGGTTATTTTAATCCATTCCCGGGTTAAAAACAATGACCACAGTAATTATCAGTAAATCTCAGCATCGACAGTACCTCAACAGTAATTATCAGCAATTCTCAGCAGCGACAGTACCTCAACAGTATTTATCAGTATTTATCAGACTCCACAGTAAAGGACGACAGTAATTATCAGTATTTATCAGCAACAACTAAAAATATCAGAAACAACAGTAATAATAACAGTAAATATCAGTAATTAACAGCAAGAACAGCACCGTATCAGTAATTATCAGACATTATCAGTAAAATTTGGGATTCTCAGCACTTTGTCCGTCCAGTAGTGGTGATGTCGTGGATTCAACTTTTTTCTCACTGAAAGTTCAATTAATGAAAAGATTGACTTTATAAAAGAAAGCATGGTAGTTTATCTGGTTACCACGGAATTGGGATTAAAAGTTGTAGATTAGAGTGGATATTGCTATTTATTAACATTGTCAAGAAAAATTTACTAGGCAAAGCTGATTTTGGTGCATATATTTTTTGTATGCTTCATGACAATCAAAACTATGTAAAAACAGTATATGTCATAATTGTTTTAGATTTTCTAATTTTCTGAGGCTTTATGATATTAAAATCTTACTTATATACTTTTTAATACGATCACTTTTCGTTATCTCCACTTTTTCACCCTCAATTTCTCAAATTATCTTTTTCCCCAGATATAAAAGAAATGAAATATAAACTAAATAATTTTTTTCTCTCAATGTCAACCTCCTTAAGCTTTGACAATGTATATAATATATATATATATATATATATATATATATATATATATATATATATATATATATATATATATATATATATATATATATATATATATACCTTTTTATCTATGCTATTGGTATATTTAAAAATCGACAAGAAAATACTCTTATGTTTCAATTACAGATATGATGAAGTGTTTTATTTATATTGCAGATGCAACTTGATTGTTACTCATGATCTAAAGGGTACTGTAGTTTCTATAAAATTCCAATTTCGGGAGTGAGATGAAAAGGAGATTCAGCTAATGCATAATGTGTGTTATTGTTTACGCATAAATATTTAAGTATAGTTTGCTTTTTTGTTTCTTTTATATCTTAATTGTATTTAAAATACCCAATCTTCTTATCTTAGACCGGGATTCTCTACAAAGAATTTAACCATGGTGGTTGACATTTTTTAAGCTCTCCTGAAGTTTTGGTCCACATTTTGGAATAATTGGTAATTCTGTAAAGTAAGGTACACTATCTTAATTGTTTATTTTTTATTCACAATTTTTTAGAGTTTCTTCAATTTATCGTCTTGCTAGGTTTTGTGAAATCAGTCTTCTTTAATGATGTTTAAAGAATCTTACACGCTTTCGTGCTTTCGAACATATTTTGCTTTCGCACAGCTTCCTCCTTTGTTAAATTTTCAAATGTGGAGAACTCGGTTGATCTTTCACAATGAATGATTTAAAGCCGCTTGGTCCGATTCTAATCGCTAAAATATATATTCGTTTTTCTTCTTGAAAAATATTTGTCCATAAATTGTTTCAACTTTTGTCAAATTATATCCCCAACGTCTTTTTCTTTTAAAAGATATCAAAATTCAAAAGTTAAAAAAATAATTTTTGTTAGGTCACACAAAAAATAATCCTATGTTGATCATTGTTGATATCGCGTGAAATTACCTTCGAAAAATTAAATTTATCGCTTACATGTTTATCTCATGAAGAACAAACCCGAGCATTTTTTTTTCACAACAAAGTACATATATTACTTGTACATGGACAATATTTTAGCTCCTTTAAAAAAATCATTTAAAATATAGGATTTTCCTTTCTCCTTTAAATATGCATATTAATATAAAAATTACTATGGATTATATTCAAGTAATTTCTTAGTTTTGAAAAGATGTATCATGACTAAGACTTTCTACTAATAGAGAAAAAATAATCGGGTTTGAATTATCTTCAATATTAGATATATCCGATAAACTTATTTTTTTTCAAAATTGACTTCACAACAGATCTTAACTTCCGTCAGGAACTACTGTTTGTCAATAAGGTTTTTGATCTGCGTTTTCCATGTAAAGATTGTTGTAATAAACTATTAAATCAATCTTATAATTTATTTTTATATATAATCTATGTAATGACGTACTTTTATTGTGTAAGATAATATGTGCCTGTTTCGGGTTAAGCGGCTTTAAACTTTAAATATCTGAATTGTATGTATTATTGTCTTTTTACTTGATTCACAACTTCTCATGTCATAATATGTAAAGCGGGTGTAAAACATTACATGTTTGATATAAGCATATCCTTTTAATTTGAAGGACATTTTATTAAAAATAATCGCATACATGCTGTTATAAATGTATAATCTCATTAAATACTTTTATCAAATTATATTTACACTGTAGAGCTATATTAAAATTGTCCCAAAGCTTCACATGTTTTTAAATGCGAATTGTTTTATTTTAAGCCATGTTTTGATTCCAGTATGTAACCTTTGTGTACATAAGATGACCACCACTAATGGGTGTAGTTTCAAGCACTCTAGATTTTAACTGCAAATTTTACGAAAGTTTTTTTTTCGGCTATTTGAGTTTTCGCTGCATTAAAAATAGGCTTTTATTTGCTAAATATTTGTTTTGTATCATTAAGCTTTTTTTTATGAATATGCAATAACAAGGTGTTTTTATTTAATCATTTTTTTTTTGCTTTATCACTAAAATCACGGAGATAAAATATTGTATAGGGAGGTCCATGGAACAGCCCCCGTTTAGCTATAAAAACCTTCCTGCATTCATAAGCCACTTCATGCCTTTACACAGTGTTTCGACTGCCATACACGACACATCGTAGAGTCTAAATAAGTTTGTAATTTAGGGGTCAGATATTTATTTTTAACTGAACAAATTTGATACGTTTTTTTCTGATCTGATATTTTTTTATGACGTTCGTGATTTATTGAAGAATGAACTGAAGTCTGCGGTATTTGTTGTTATCTTGGCAATAATTGTGGTAGAATTATTAATCACTTGCACTAGTCTAATATATGTACACGATTTATAAATTCGTTCTTCCTCTTTCGACGTACATTTCTAACAAAAATTACTGTTTTCAGTTCTAGATAATCCACCATCATGTTTGCTCATGTTTTCAGCTCAGACTAGATAATCCCCCATCATGTTTACTCATGTTTTCAGTTCTAAATAATCCCCCATCATGTTTGCTCATGTTTTCAGTTTTAGATAATCCCCCATCAGGTTTGCTCATGTTTTCAGTTCTAGATAACCAGTATCATGTTTGCTCATGTTTTCAGAGTTAGATAATCTCTTATAAAGTTTGCTCAAGTTTTCAGTTCTAGATAATCCCCCATCAGGTCTGCTCATGTTTTCAGTTCTAGATAATCCCCGATCATGTTTGCTCATTTTTTCAGTTTTACATAATCCCCGATCATGTTTGCTCATGTTTCAGTTCTTGATAATCCACCATCTTGTTTGCTCAATTTTGCAGTTCTAGATAATCCCCAATCATGTTTGCTCATGTTTTCAGTTCTAGATAATCCCCCATCATGTTTGCTCACGTTTGCAGTTCTAGATTATCCTCCATCATGTTTGCTTATGTTTTCAGTTCTAGATAATCCCCCATTATGTTTGCTCATGTTTTCAGTTCTTGATAATCCCCCATCATGTTTGCTTTTTTTTTCAGTTCTAGATAGCCCCCATCATGGTTGCTCATGTTTTCAGTTCTAGATAACCCCGTATCATGTTTGCTCATGTTTTCAGTTCTAGATAATCTCCTATCATGTTTGCTCAAGTTTTCAGTTCTAGATAATGCTCCATCAGGTCTGCACATGTTTTCAGTTCTAGATAATGCCCCATCAGGTCTGTACATGTTTTCAGTTCTAGATAATCCCCCATCAGGTCTGCACATGTTTTCAGTTCTAGATAATCCCCCATCAGGTCTGCACATGTTTTCAGTTCTAGATAATCCCCCATCAGGTCTGCACATGTTTTCAGTTCTAGATTATCCCCCATCAGGTCTGCACATGTTTTCAGTTCTAGATTATCCCCCATCAGGTCTGCACATGTTTTCAGTTCTAGATAACCCCCCCATCAGGTCTGCACATGTTTTCAGTTCTAGATAATGGCCCATCAGGTCTGCACATGTTTTCAGTTCTAGATAATCCCCCATCAGGTCTGCACATGTTTTCAGTTCTAGATAATCCCCCATCAGGTCTGCATATGTTTTCAGTTCTAGATAATCTCCCATCAGGTCTGCGCATGTTTTCAGTTCTAGATAATCTCCCATCAGGTCTGCGCATGTTTTCAGTTCTAGATAATCCCCCATCAGGTCTGCACATGTTTTCAGTTCTAGATAATCCCCCATCAGGTCTGCTGTGTATATGGAATTAAACAATTTGACAACTATGAATAAAAATTGAAAACCTACTTTGAAATCTAGCAGGACTTTTTTGCGGAAATGTGGAGTATGGAAATTTCTATTTTTCTGCTCTTAAAAATTACTACAGAACAATAAATTCAATTAAACTGCATGCTAAATTGAAGACTAAAAGACATTTTTGAAGTAACTAAAATTAATAACTATTGATTAAAGTTTTAAGATATATCAAATAAAAATGATTTTCTTAACACACAGAAATATTATTGGTTTTGATAGCTTTAAATCTAAAATGAATTTTAGCAAAAATCAGTACAAAAGTGAGCTTTCTCTCTTTAGAAACGGTCACGACTTTTTAGTTTTTGTATCATTTTTGTCTTTATTCGAGCACTTCTCCACATGAAAAAGAGAAAAAGTGAATATACGAAGCATATAAAAAAAGGATAATTAACATTTGTATGAAAAATTTAGAAAATGGAGGAAATTCGGGTTAGTTAAAATCTATGTCAGTTAAATTACTTATTTATTTAGCATTATCTGATACGCCCCATTCGATATTGTGTTTTATTGCAAAAGGAAAAACATAAAATATATTCTATAGAAATAGAAGTTAGCAAAACCTGATTGCCAACAGTATTTTTTATTCTTACTGCCAAAGAAAAAGATAATGACTTTGACCAACCTTGCTCCTATAATATGTTTAAACTCAATATAGGTGATTCTATCTCCAAGTGATATTGTCCTCTTAAATCTTAAAAAAAAAACATTTATTTTCAAATACATTGATTATGAGAATTAATCTCTCCTTAAGGCATTTAATTGTGATGCATTGTATATTAATGATTTATAGATTTATTTTATTCATACTATAAGATTGATGAAATAATTTATGTTTATTATGTTTATTATATTTCATGTATGCTAATTAATTAGAATCGTTTCATACTATTAATTAATATTTCATTATGAAATTAAAGTGTTTGAGAACTAAGGGCTTAGACGACTGCTGCTTTTTTTAATCATTTGTTTTTGATTGATTTTTATTACTGATAATATTGAATTTTATTTGTTGAATTTTAAATCAACAAGGAAAAGCAAAAAGCTTGCCTGACTAAAGCAGTCAATGTTTTTAGAAAGAAAGTTTAAGCATAATTATTGATACAGTGTAACAGATATTTTCATGATTGTCCATTATGGTTTTGTTTTGTTTTCTTGAGAAATGTATAGAGTAGTAATTCATTGTAATAAGTGCATTGGAAATAGTTAATTTTTAAGATATAACTACGAAATGTGTTTAAATAGATATGCATTTATATGAATAACTGAATAAGTATAAATATTTGCATGAAGTATCAGAAGTAACATAATGCTTCTTTATCTTAAGATTTTTTTGTCTACTTCTTTTAAGTTATAAATTTAAACCTGTAAAATCATATGTTATGACGTATTTTTCTTTCCCCCCAGCATCAGTGACCAATTCCACTTATGTGGATAAGCTTGGAAATAAGGAAGATAACTATTTTTACTCTCCGAGAAAGAATATCTTGATTAACATTTATTTTATGATTAAAATATTATTTTAAGATGCCATTGTTTGCTATTCATTCAGTAAATGTCATTAAAAACCTATTTTTTTGTAAATGACCCAGAATTTGCAATTGATGGGACATTACTTACCAATCGGACAAACACTTTTTGAACAGGGAAAATGTCACATATATATCACAGTGCTTTATCATTTTTTTTTTGTTTTTATGGATAAACTTTTATCATTTATTTAAAAACTGACCCTTAACTTAAATTTTAATAATTATTTTCATTTGCAAACATTTTTGTTAAGGTGTTTTAAGAGTGTTGCAGCAATTTGTATCAATTTGTATTAAATCTAATTATAACAAATTAGCGATCTATCATGTTTGCCAGTTTCACATTTGGTGTATTAACGGTGTGCTTAACCAGGGATATGGATTATGAATACATAACAGTGCAGCAAAATGACGGAAAGGGTCGATAAACATATGTTGAATCTGTTTTATTCTCAATCATAAAATATCTTAGATTCTTGGACTGTAACTTACAATGTATACAATGTGGGCATCGAATTTTTTGGGGATTTTGTGTACAACATGAGATGGTGTTAAACAATACAACAATAACAAAATAAATTGAAAAGCTCTAAAGGCCTTTCTTCAAAATATATTCATTTTAAATCAACAGCTAAAAAATAATTTCAGGAGATGTTGCCAAATCAATTACTCTGTGTCATATCTATAGAGAATTACATTTTTTTGTCTAAACTTAACTATAAATAAATATCCTGTGCAAGCTATCAAAGATTATGTACAGTTCTTCCTTCTTGCACAGAAAAGAGCAATAAAATGCATTTTTCTAACGTACATTATCTACGGAAATTAAAATGTGTAATTATATACTTCTATAATTTAATTCTGGTTATGTCGCGGTATCGGGTTGGGTAAAAAATTACTTTTTTTTGCATAAATTGAGTTACCTATGTCACAATTACATGCATAAAATCATATCGATTTTCCTTAAATTATATTTCAATATTGTACAATTTAAAGTAAATTTTAATGGAAATCGTTTTTTTTTTCATACACTATGAATAAAATTATAAGGAATAAAATTAAAAGCTACCCAATTTATACTGTATAAACTGATTTGAAACAGTTTATGCTTTTTAAAAATTAACTGCAGCGTTAACTGTCTCAACTCAGTTAATACCGTATAAATTGGGTAGCTATTAATAAAGTAATTCAGGTCATTTTTCATTGCATCTTTTGATGCTCCTGTTTAATTTTTCTTGCATTTGCATAAAAATGAAACAGCTTGACATTAAATTAAAAAACATATATCTCTATAAAAATTTCGTAGTTTGAACTTTGAAGATGAACCAACTTATATCTTTTTAAAACCTTGAAAATGTTCATTCCGAAATTAATTTTCTGATCCCATCCACAACACTGCACAACTAGATGTATTTTATATATTTAAGAAATGCCTTCAATTTTATTCAACATTATAATTTTTTTCTTCTTCTTTTGCTGGGGAGAATTTCTCAATTTTCTTGAGGAGACGTTTTTACGTCGCTTTTACCTTTTTAACTTTAGACGCGTCATTTGACGTTACGTCATAATGGAGGAAAGGGAGAATTTTGCTTCCCAACCCCTGCTAGCCGCTCAAGGCATACTAGAACTTGATTGCCATTTACCTGCTAGTCCCTGTGTATACCCTGTACACCTTTTCGGACCCGTGGCGACCTTATGGTATTCAATTAAGAAATTAATAACAAGTTTATAAACTTCAATGGGAGTTGAAGTGGGTCGGTCACGTGATCAAATCCTGTAAAGGCCGAAGGCCTTCTCTGAAGATTCGATCATGTACCGACCCACTTCAATTCCCATTGAAGTTTATATACTTATTATTTTTTACTCATATATACATTTGAGACACACAGTTGAATATTTTCGATCATAAATTATTGCACTTACCGTTCGTCATAGAATTTGAAAATGACGCAAGGTGTACGAGGGGGTATCAAAAAGTTCGTGGACTAGCGCTATAAAATCAAAACCGCTTTAGGTACATCAATGAATTTGCAATATCTATTAAGCATCATCGTTTCTATCTATAGGATAAAACCCAAATCATAAATTTTATTTTTAATAAATAAGTAATGTTTTTGTAAGCAATGGTACGTCCAGGCGGCGCAAACTCGAAAACGACGTTTTTCAACCTAAGTGTAACTTTAAAAAACCACTTTGATATAAGCATTTTACATCCAATAATAAGAATTATTTCCTTTTTGAAATAAATCCAATTATTATAGCGATGGTTAATACTATGTCTCAGATCCGCGCCATGGATTTGTGCGCGTAATGCCCTGCCATAGATGACGTTATTGTTGTTAAATTTTGACGTCACAATATTTGTTACAGTTGGATTGAGAGGTGGTTGTTGTTTGTCTCTTAGCTTAAAAATCCCACCCTCCCATTCCCCTTATATACTCGTATAACATTAAGTATATCTATATATATATATGATTTATATGCATTTGTCAAGTTAATCTATTTTGCCAGTGCATTTTTCTGCCGTAGTTTTCTGAATATTTTCAGGCAATCTTGAACTGTGTCATGTGAAATGTGAGAGACATTGGTTTGGACAGTTACACTTGTGATAGAAATTCCATTCGTCACGACCTGCATATAAAGAGATGTGAAGGAGGGTCACTGCGGTTTTTCGATACGCCTTCCATGATACAATTATTTTTTCACAACTTCTGCTGAGTATCTGCTAACCCAGTACCAGCTTGAATGTTGTCAGTATTCAAATCTTCAGGACTTTATAAGGATAAGGATACAATGTTTATAAGGATAAGGATATAAAGTTTATAAGGATAAGGATATAAGGTTTATAAGGATAAGGTTGATAAGGATAAGGATATAAGGTTTATAAGGATAAGGTTTATAAGGATAAGGATATAAGGTTTATAAGGATAAGGGTTATAAGGAGTTATGTTATAACGATTAATAAAATATATATTGTATTGTGTAGGTCGTGGCCACAATCGCCAAATCAAAAATAAATTATTTTAAGAAGTTATATTTGTCTTCATCGTCTTTAATAATACCTTTTAATTCAGGTATGCGTTGGGACACTATGTTCCATAAAATATGGAATTTCGAACTCATTCCATGAAATTTTATCGTAAATTTTGCATGAAGTATCCAAAGAAATATTGCTTGAAAAAAACGTCAAAAAGGGGTACGGGTAGTCTTTTCCAACAATGTATAAAGTTTTGCAACTGAAAAAAATGTTATAGAACTAGGAAATGTTTAAACTGGCTACGGAGAAGTAATATGCATCCAGAGTACTTGTTTTTTAATGCCAAATAGATTCATAGAGAAAAGGAATGCACTTTTAGTGTCCATTTGTAGTCAAGGTGTGAAAAATCAATCACGTAAAAAAAATGACGTTGATCATGTGTTGAGAATATTGAACTCCAAAAAGCAAAAAATGCTTGGACAATCAAGCGAGGATCTTCCCATTTTATTAATCCATTTGCAATATTATATGCATTAAAAGACGCTGTTCATGACATTTTAAAATCATATAAACAAGACGGATTTAATCCTAACTCAGATCCAGGGAATCTCATCAAAATAAGTGTGTGAGATTGAAGAGGTAGACATTGAAAAACAATGACGTTATCGGACGTCATAAAACTAAACGGCGACGGCGACGGTATATTATATATATGCCGGGTAATGATATAATGTCGTTTTTATTATAATTATTTGGAAAATAACGAACGCATCAAGCTAAAAAGTTCAACCTTTCTTTATTTTTTGTCGTTTTATGTTCCATAAAAATTTTATAATCTCAGACTACATAGTACAAATTTTTTAGTCTCAGTCCACGAATTGTTCGATAACCCCTCGTAAATCGTCTTGAACAGGTTGAATGGCGGTTAAGCTTCGAACTCATCACGCTAAGGATTCAATTTCGAAGGTAATTTTTTGTGAAAGGCTACTTGTGATCGGTAATAGCGAACAGATTGTTGTCTTGGAATATTTTTATTTGTGAAAATTGATAATCAATGCTGACGTGACACAAGAAAGACGTCCGAAGATCGCTGAAAAAAAGGAGGAATTTCGGTCGCTGGAAAGTGATGGATGGACCCGATGGATGGAAACACTTAACAGAGCCAGTTAATTTGCAATCAAGCATTACATTTCATCAAATCTACGACTTCAATAACTAATGTTAAAGGAATAATAATGATGTAAACACGGAGACACTGGCGGCAGTTTACATTGAACTACGACAACGTTTGTCAGCTGTTCATGGCGTGATTGTGATGCTTTGATATTTTCCAACAGATTAACACATTTATAGTGAGTAGAATTTAATATAAAAATTAAAGTTTATCATGAAAATTGAATAAAGGTCAACACAAAAATAAGGATAAACGTTAGAGACAGTGCAGCTGACGAAAGTGACATAAAATTTGTAAGCAAACTTACAAAGACAATAATTATTTTCTTTCTGCATATCTTCACAATGTACATAGGTTAAATCGATATCCAAAAAACTTGTAAGAAATACCAAGTCTTTTTTACATACTCGTAAATAAAATGATTATAATTTTACTGGCTTATTTGTTCATTTTTAAACATGTAGATCGAGTCATTTCATATTTATGTCCGATAGATATTGTTGCACCGTGTGATTAGGTCAACTTTTGACCTCTGACCTCTGATAAACTTCATACAGAATGGAAGATATTTGTTCTCCGTATGTTTATATAATGGAGAGATACCACAAATGTAATTTTGAACGATTTTAAATGATTTTAACTAAAGTAAAAAACACATTTCTACGCATGTGGTTAAAGTGCGCAATGGAAATATTGACAATATTTTGTAATCAAAAATGTATTCATAATCGGGATGGTGATTATTTTAGTACTTATATTTATTTATATCAGATAATTATAATTATGGTTAAGAAATTCATATAGAGGACGATTAATTTTTTTTATATTTAGACTCAGTCATTTGATGCGGCAGTCACGTATTGATGTAACCTACAAATTTCTCTAGTGCAAGTCTGCAAAGGTATCACGAAGTTAAAATTCCAAGTTTAGTTCATAAATATTTTTAACACGCATTGTGTTTCCTGAAAAATGCTGCGATCCAATTTGTATGACCGAATGCTGTATTTTTTGCTGGTCCACGGCATGAAATATTGATATAATGAATTTATTTTAAGATTTATTTTAAGATGTATGCTGTAGTAAGGTGTGATGCACTTTCATGATTTCTTACAAGTTAAATAAGCATATCATCTCATTTTTTGGTATTTCACAGAATTTTTGTATGACGTATATTTTGTATGATGTCATAGTTAGGTTTACCCGTACAAATAAGGCCCCACCCTCCTTAACTGTGCTGCGTTCATAAAGATAAAAGTTAAATGAACTAAATTCACAAGACTGATAACATGTTATTATAAGGAGACGGTCTCTTTGTACATTAAACATTTTTGAAAATTTATCTGCCCTCGATGAAAAGAAGAAAAAAAAATCAAATCTTCTGTAAATAATTCTTTTTATTTTATAGTCTAATAAAGAGGGAGTTCATGCATATTTTTAGCAAGAGATTTTTTTGAAATCAAATAATTTTTTTTTTACAATATCTTATAAAGATATGCACTGCCTAAAGACATCAATGTAAAATTCAAGGTGAAATTAATTGAACAAAATAAAAATTTTGTGAGTTCATTAGGTGGAGCATTTTTATCTGATAACATCTTCAAAATGCTGCCATGATTAAAAATATCAGACAATTCATTTATTTGGTACGAAATCTGGTCTTTATAAATTGAATACCCTAAAATTACCTTTTTATCCTTAGATGTTTAACTGTGAACATTGTATTGAGAAAATGAATGACTATGAAAAGTTTTAGCCTGATAATATATGAATTAAATTTACCTTTTTTGAAAGGATAATAATATTCTTCATGATAATATACATTTATCAAACTTCAGTGCATAAAAACCTTTGGTTATTGAATAAAGACTGATTCAGAAGTAACTGAAGTGGTTTTTGTTTTTGTTTTTGCTTTTTTGGTGGTTTTAATTGTAACACCAACATCGGAAACATCTGCATCAATTTTTGTTTTAATCTGTGATATAATAGTATATTCAAAACAATATTTTTAATGGGACAATCGTTTTCAAAAAAAAAATAATTACAAATCAATTTTATAGATTATTTGGATGAATCTTTATTTATATACAATTGTATACTAGTGCTTCTAATTTAAAACTGTCTCAGCACAGGTAAAGTTTGACATGTGGGTATTTCACTGCACAGTACCAAATCACTTCCTGTGTATAGTGATTAGTAGAGAGATGACCACAGGTAGACTGCTAGCCCTCAAGGCATTCCACACCAGTACAAAATAAGCCCCTCCTCACCTTAAATTTACCACCTTTCAGTGATACTATTATAGTTGGTATTTTAATGTGGTATTTGAAAAAAAAAATCATTTTTATTTATTTATTTATATATTAATAATTTACATGTACATGTATGTGGAAAATTAAAATTCAGAATATGAGAGATTGGTTGATGGCTGTATTAAAAAAAAATACAATCATGTATAGTGTTTAATGATAAACATACACACATGCCCTCTCAGACACCCTCACACACACAATTGCAAATTACTCTACATTTAACATTGGAGGTTTTATCCGGGGGTTTTCATTTCAAATATTCTTATATTACTTTGAAACTTAAAATTAATAAATACAGGCAGTTAAATACAATTCAAATTCAAGGTTTGGAGTTATCTGCCCTTTTGCCAGTGATATAATATAAAGATTAAATAATTCAATAAAAATGTTTGAAATAGGAAGTATCCTAATAATGTAGTATTTTATAAATTTATCAACTTCATTGATGAAAAAGATGTTAAGAAAATTAATTCTTTAATTTGAAGGACTATAAAATTCATGCAAAAATGGACACTATGATGGACAAAATGTTGTTTTGTACAGATTCGGAGGTTTATTTCAAAGTTGTAAATGATAACTTTAATGCGAAATACAAATTTCAAAAAAAATATTTATACGCTGTACATTCCAAAGAAAAAAAAAATAAACAAGAATTAAAGATTTTGATCGTTGATTATCACTTTCTCTCCTATAGGTTGACATTTTGAAATTGTTTATACATCCTTTGGAGTAGACATAATTTTCCTCTGATCAAAACATAAGATTTTAAAAATAATTTTGGGAAGTCTTCAACAGCATTTTAAAGTACAAATATGTGTATTATATTCCATCCTCTGTAGCTCTTTCACCACTAACAGGGGTTCTTCCTGAATATCGACAGATTCTTCCTCTCTACAAAATAAAAAGAAACATGTTATAAACTGAAGTTATGATTTACTCAGAATTTGTAATCACTCTTTAATTCCTGATCAGTTTAATAGCCATTAGCATTGAAATATGAACAGATAAAGCTGTCACGAAATTATTTATGTTATCTCTGTATGATTTACTCCATTGTTATACGCCCCTTTCCGCCATATTTCTTCAATGACGCCATATTTATTTGGCTACCTGTACCTGCTTTATAAGCACTGATGCATTTGTTTCACTTGAGTGATTTGCTGGCCTGGTTGTCGACATGTACCCATCTCCGATAGCATAGTTTACAAGCAAATGAAACTGACCATTTTCATGATTTAAAAGTAATAATCCAACAAAAACTAGAATTATACTGAGAAGTAAATTTATGCATTTTGCTTTAGCTACAATGTAAAAAAATGATACACAGTCTGCATTCATGTACAACAAAAGCCGTTTGGATATACATACACGCATGCCAAGAGAACGTATCGAATGTTGTAATAAACACATTTACCTGAATATTGCTACATACACTGTATGCATCGTTACGTGTACATGGATGTTGATCAGTCGGGAAAATTGCATTCTATTTTACTTTTCTTGAAACATGAATGTCAGAAGTCATGAAAACCATTTATAAATCAACAGTAAAAGTATTGTCACTGTATAGCACTTGGAAACACGCGGTCCCTCCCGATTAGCTTTGTGGGTAAGGGGAAATTTCAAAGGGGGAAATCGTTTTGAAACGAATAAAAATCTATATTTTCTTTACGATGTCAAGAGTTGTTTCTTATTCTTGTCAAAAACAAAATTACAATATAATTCCATTTTTTAATAAGTTTAAGTATTCCACTTTTAAAAAAAATCCTTGTTCTGCCTATATAAATGGCAAAGCTTGTTTTTATATATAACTAGCGGTAATTTACATAGGATTTTATACTTATCATTGCGCTAACGGACGATATCATAAGAGAGAGAATATTCACTGTGTAAAAGTCTAAATAAAGAAGTATCTCTTTAATAAGACTGGGTTTAATGTAGTCCCACTCCAGCTTTTAACATATTCATACAAGACCATATTTCACATTGATGCAGAATTGTAGACTGTCAGGCAGAATCCAAAAATCTGGAATGGCTTCCTGTACATGCATATTTATAAAACAGTAAATTCCTCAAAATGAAGGTACTTTGTGGGGAGGATAGAATAGTAAAATAATTGCCAAAATTACTAAACTAACTATTCAGTGATTCCTTTAATGGACATTCACAGCAAAGACGCTGGTTGTTTGTTTCGTTTTAATAACAGATGATTTCAAATTGTTTTTACGCATTTTAATGCTAATTATTTCAAGTTTATTCTGCACATATTTACATACTGTAAAACTACTCATGCAACAATGCTGACCCTGGGGCCATGAAATTCACAATTTTGGACAAGGCGAATATTTTCAACTAACCTATGCACTTGGTTAGTTTATTTTAAGCCCACAAACAGAAAAGAAGAATTTCAAAGAAATAATGCATTTTCACTTTATAACCTGTTTAGCCCCGCCCTAGCACAAAAAACCCTGATCCTGGGGCCATGAATTTCACAATTTTGGTAAAGAACTCTATGTTGATTACAATCATACCAACAGTTTCACTGCTTGATATCCCGGAGTAAAGAAGAAGATTTTTAAAGATTGCACTAATTTTAGTGGTTTTTGCCCCACCCCCAGGCCCCAGGGGGGCATGTACATTTACCACGAAATTCATAATTTTTGTTCCCCTTTACCCATATGCTAAATTTGGTTAAAATTGGTTCAGTGGTTTCAGAGAAGAAGCTAAAAATGTTCAAATGTTAACGCAGAACGCACGACGAACGACGACGGACGAAAACAGATAGCAATAGGTCACCTGAGTTTACTCAGGTGACCTTAAAAGTCATTTTAGTTTAACGAATGAATTGGGGTATAATACCGTTAAAATAAGACAAGGTTTCTGAAAGAAATAAGGCAGGTTGTGGTTATAGTTTGTATGCAACAAGCAACGTACATAGATGTAAATGTTGCGTTTTTAAAAGAATTCATGTCAGCTTTTTAAGTGTGAGCATTCTGGTTTTCCTTATCTTATTTTACATTCTAAACAAACCAAGATATTTTCTAGTTAAATAATTAAGCAAATGAATTTTTTTATAATCTGAAAGACTAAAATCTTGATTTGTTGTGATCAGTTCTATTTACCTGCTTGTGATTTATAATGTGATAGCAAGACAGGTTGACACATAGAGTTACTAGAATTATATATGTATATATTGGAAGCCACTAGCTTTATATGTACAAACAGGTAAAGACGGGAGATGTAGAATTAGTTAAACTGAATTGTTTTCATGAGGTTCGGTCAATTCAAAATTGATAATCAATTTTGGTTCTGATACCAGTCTTGAACGATTTCTCTTAAGTGTGCAATTGAAATTAATGATCATATTCTAATTTAATTACATCAATAAAGTCACCTACAACAGAGGTAATTACAACAACTTTACACACTCAGTTAGATGTTGACTAGACATGGATATTCACAAAGTATATTATTTTTTTGCTTGGGACTAGCTAAAGCATAATGTAGTTACAAATCAAAGTGTCTTACGACTTCTTACCAGCCTCGTTAAACATCCAAATTTGTATAGCACAGGCAGCACCACCAGCGCCAACAGCAGAGCAATTCCAGGTGTAACGATAGCAGCAATGTTTTTTCCACTCAATCTATTATATAAAGAGGTCACTTAATATTAAAACACTTATAGGCGTTAAACATGAAGATAAATACGATTAAAAGGGGTACATCTTCTAATATTGTGAATTACAGGGCTCTTGGATATGACGTTCTGGTGTAAGGGCGGCGCTTTATTGATTACATAGTGAAACTGCATTGCATGTAATTCTTTAAAATCGTATTGTCTGCTCCTGGGTATTATGCTGATGATCTATGTACATAGTTAAGATATACTTAAGATAAGAAAAGATTCCTCTTCAAAAATGATAAATTTTATGGACCCTAGGTATGGGTACCATAGAGGGTGGAGGCTCTAATGATCAAATACTGGTAATAATCACCACTCACGATGAGCAAACGTGTGAAATAAGTTGATCCAGGAACAGTTTTTATGGGGTGGGTCTTAATGATTATCTAGTGAAAATACATTTTTCCCATTTTTGCCTCTGGGTATTAAGTAATCAAAGTAAACAGTGGTCATTTTAAGAAACATGTTTACGAGGGCTGTCCAAAAAGTTCGTGGACAATGACGTTTTTGTGAAAATAAATGGTTCTATATAAATATGTTGTATATCAAAATATTTCTTATGAAAAAACAAGTCAGCATGATTTAATTTTTATTGATGGAACGTAATATTTTTGTAAAAATTGTGGTCTTTAAAGGTCGCAGATAGTGCGCACGGACCAAGGTTAAAATGGTATAAACTCTGATTTAAAGTGTTCGGTTTAAAATGATTATTTTCTGTATAAAAGAAGTCAAAAACTAATAAAAAATCTATGTAAAATTCACGGCCCCAGGGCCAGGGGTTCTGGTGTTAGAGTGGGGCTCTATTGATTATACAGTGAAAATGCATTAATTCTTTGGAAATCTTCTACTCTGCTCCTGGGTATCAAATAAACTAATTAAGTACATAATTATGATGAGCAAGAGTGTCTCTACATAAATTGTAAATTTTATGGCCCCAGGGTCAGGGGTTCTTGTGTTAGGGCGGAGCTCTATTGATTTTATAGTGAAAATGCATTAAATCTTTGAAAATCTTCTTCTCTGCTCCTAGGTATTAAATAAACTAACTAAGTACATAGTTATGATGAACAAGAGTGCCTCTACCAAAATTGTGATTTTATGGCCCCAGGGTCAGGGGTTCTGGTGTTAGGGCGGGGCTCAATTGATTAAATAGTGGAAATGCATTAAATCTTTGAAAATCTTCTCTGCTTCTGAGTATTAGATAAACTAATTAAGGATATAGTTATGATGAGCAAGAATGTTTCTACATAAATTGTGAATTTTATGGCCCCAGGGTCAGGGGTTCTGGTGTTAGGGCGGGGCTCTATTGATTATATAGTGAAAATGCATTAAATCTTTGAAAATCTTCTTCTCTGCTCCTAGGTATTAAATAAATTAACTAAGTACATAGATATGATAAGCAAGAGTGCCTCTACCAAGATTGTGAAATTCATGGCCCCAGGGTCAGGGGTTCTGGTGTTAGGGCGGGGCTCTATTGATTATATAGTGAAAATGCATTAAATCTTTGGAAATCTTCTTCTCTGCTCCTAGGTATTAAATAAACTAACTAAGTACATAGTTATGATGAACAAGAGTGTCTCTACCAAAATTGTGAATTTTATGGCCCCAGGGTCAGGGGTTCTTGTGTTAGGGCGGGGCTCAATTGATTAAATAGTGGAAATGCATTAAATCTTTGAAAATCTTCTTCTCTGCTCCTAGGTATTAAATAAACTAAGTAATTACATAGTTATGATGAGCAAGAGTTTTCTCTACATCTGGGTAATAAGCAGATTGCTTATAACATGGTTATGATAGGCTCTTCTTCCAGAATTGTGAATTTCCAGGCCCCTGGATGGGTCAGGGATACCAAAATGGGGGGGGGGGGCTCTACTTATATACTGAAAATGAATTGTTTAATTTCTGTACCTTGGTATTAATCAAACATTTTTGATAAGCAAGTGTGCTAGGGTCAGGGGTTCATGTGTGGTAGGAGCACTCCTGATTATTGCTGAATATTACTGATTAGTTGACATACATTTTTGTTCCCCAACTGCTTACAGTATTAAGTAAACAAACTAAGCAATTGCTAAGTGTACATGTATAGTTATGATTAGGAATGGTGCCTCTTTCAAAATTGTGAATGCCATAACATCTAGCTTAAAACATGAACCAAATTCAATAATTTGAAAGTTGTTGCATGATGCTCAGGTGACCTATAAGGCCCGTGGGCCTCTTGTTTTTCTTTTATTGTTAATTGATTTAATCTTCAGAGAGTCAAATTTTCATGTGTTAGGACAAAAGGTCGGTTTATGGGCATCTGATTTCGTGGTGAATTAATCTACAAACATATTATCTTGTCATTTTCTTTTTCATTTTAAGAAGAACACAAATCTTGGCTCTGACTATTTATTCCTTAAAAACACAAACAAATAAAAAAAAAAATGAAATTAGTGAGATTACAAATTCAGATGAAATGAAATCAAGCAAAGTAATAAAAAAATTAAGTAATATAAAAATATAAGAGGATAGAATAACTGATATGATTTGTGGCAAGTGTGATTTCATTAATTTGTAAAATGTTGAATATGGGATACTTTTACTACCCTTAGCAATATATACTGACTATTAACGAGTACAGCATGAATAAAGAATTTAATATACCAGTATGTTTTAAATCATGAATAGCAAAGCAAAATCTATGTCTAATTGTAAAGGAGACCATTTCAAACGTTCCCCAAATCCCCCCCCCCCTCCAATTTTTCTTCGGTACTCTTTTTCCTATAAAATCTTTAAACTATGGATTTATAATTATTCAATGTGTAAAAGGGGCATAATTATAATATAACTCTAGTGAAATTTGAAAACAAGAGGCCCATTGGCCTTATGGGTCACCAGATTACAGGTATCTTGCAACAATTGAATTTGTGTCGTGTTCAAACCAGGGCCATGAAATTCAAAATGTTGAAAGAGGCACCATTGTTCATCTCGCTATTCACTCCACATGCTTATTTTTTATTTCTTAATACCCAGATGAAGACAAAAAGGGCTAAAAAAAATGACTCAGGGGCCATCAAATTCAAAATTTGAAAGAGGCATCCTTCTTTATCATAGATTAAGTATCCAAGATCGGAGAAAAAGACTTTCAAAGAAATAGTACAGTCCGACTAATTGTTCAGTGAAGAATTAGAGGCCTTTTCATCTTTTTAAGCGTTTTAATGTCATTTTGCCTGAAAAAAGTAGAAAAAGCAAGAAAATAATTAAAACAGCAAAATTCTCCACAGAAAGATAGAAAAACCTAATGTTTTTAAAACTATATTTTCATTAGAGTCCCGCCTTAAGGAGACTCATTACACCACTTTTTGATGACATACTACACAGAAAAATAAACCTCCATTGTGTCGACCGGTTTCCTCTGGGGACGAATTGTTAGGTACCTCTATAATATGACCCTGACCTTTAAAACGCTCTAAAAATAGATGAAACATGCGGTGTTATAAACAGTGAAAACAAAGTAACGGATTCACTATGCATAAACCAAGAAGAATTGCTTTTAAGCAGAATCAGCAATGCAATGCAGCATGCAGTGAGCTCTATCAATGTTTGTATGGAGGAAATTCGAGTTAAAATCTACAACCTTGTTGAAATTAAAAAGTTATTTACTTGCACTATTTACTGTGTTGTTGTTAATTTATATATTTGCTTTATTGATTTAAATGTATACACTGGCAATTTAAAGCTTTGTTTTGAATTTTAGATGTAATGTCAAACGTTCCTTGATGTTTTGAGCCTTCGGTAATTAGGAAAGATAACTCTTGAAAGTGGACTTTTTATACCAAATATTTTTTTAAATTGGATTTTTCATTTCGTTTAAACATTCTTCATTCAATTTGACACATGTAATTCATTGAAATACATTCCTTGGTTCTTCAGAACTCATTTTCTTAATGTTTCATGCATAGATTAAAAAGATAATGACATTAATTGTTTTTTAGAGGAATTTTTTTTTCTAATCAAATTATTACTAGGTATTAAGAGGTATTTTCACTGTGTGTACTCGTCTTAAGAAGATGCCCATCATTTGACATTGATAGTTCTAAAATTCTATTAATAATGAACTTGAAATGAAACATTTCACTAAAATTAGACAAAAACTAAAAAATTCTATAAACAATATTTATGATATCAATACCCCGATCTGGATATTTGACATCCAAATTATAAGTTGTGCTGTACTGAAATCTAAAA
The DNA here is from genome assembly GCF_032062105.1 of Saccostrea cuccullata. Classification (NCBI taxonomy): domain Eukaryota; kingdom Metazoa; phylum Mollusca; class Bivalvia; order Ostreida; family Ostreidae; genus Saccostrea; species Saccostrea cuccullata. The sequence continues at coordinate 72,566 of NW_026928149.1, read as the reverse complement.
TAAACTGTTGATTTAATGAGCCACCTTAACACTAGAACCCCTAACCTGGGGGTAACGAAGTTCAAAATTTTAAAGAAGCACCCTTTATCATAATAACTTTGTGAAAACTTCATTATATTAATACCCAGGAGCAGAAAATATTTTAAAAAAAAGAAATATGCATTTTCAATATACATTAAAAAGAGCCCTGCCCTAGGACCAGAACCCCTGGCCGTGGGACCTTGAATACTAAAATTTTGAAAGAGGATCCAATGCTTATTACAATAATGCCAACAGTTTGACTGCTTGATGTCCAGAAGGAAAGAAGATTTTTAAAGATAGCACACATTTTGATGGTTTTAGTCCCACAATGCAGGCCCCTGCTGTGGGCAGGGACTGTGAACTTCACATTTATCGTATACCTTCACCCACTGATGCTATATGACAAATTTCTTTGAAATTGATTCCGTGGTTGAAGAGAAGCTAAAAATGTTCCATTTCCGAATTCAAAAAAGTTAGCAATGGGAAACTTGAGCGACTCATGTGATATAATAAGGAAAAATATTTCAATGAATGTATACATACGTGCATGCAATTAATATAACACTAGTATATAACACTAGTGTACGTCACTAACTAGAGTTATTTAGTGCTAGTCAAAATAAATGTTAAAGAATCGCGGAAAACCTAACAGATCCCAGAAGGCGAAGCTCAAAAGTACAAAGATATGACTGTGATACTTTGTTGGCTCTTACCCATTTTCTTGTTGTTCCTTTCTTCCAGCAGAACTTCGGGTAACATCAGAGGTATGAGTAGTAGGTATGTCAGAGGTATGAGTAGTAGGTATATCAGAGGTATGAGGAGTAGGTGTATCCTTTCCTAATATGAGACATTCTGGATCTAAAATTTTTAGCAAGATTAAGAGATCATAGAAAAATGAGCATTAAATGTTTATAATACAAAAAGGACACTGGGCCTTGATGTTCACCTCAAAATCATGATTTTTTTTAACCATACCAACATAAACCTACATGAGAATTAAAAATATGTCTCAGTTTATAACTCTTTAATTTTTTTGTAAGAAAATACATTTTGCAATGAAAGATCATATTAGCCCCACTCTTTAGCATAAATTCTTGAGGCAAAGAATCAGGTAGGGGGTGGAGGCAATTTAATTGTTTAATTGTCACATATCATTTTAACTGTCTTCTACTAATAAGATTTTTAAAAAGTGTGAACTAAATTTAATAACTTTGGTTCAACCTCTTAAGCCCACTTGAGTTTAAATCAAAATTAACAAAATTAGTTCTTTTTATTCACCATTGTCCACAAGAATTTAGATATAAAAGAATATCATAAAATTAAAGTTGATGAATGACTTTTATTCCCCTAGTGGGAACTGAGGTGGCAATACAAGAAAAACTGGGGAAAACGTCATTATAGTTCGAGATTTCCCCCCTTGTCTAAAGAAGAAACCCGATAATAACCATAAATGCCTTTCACGTGAGATTTATTTCAGTTGATTCAATTATCCTAGAAAAGATACTGAATCCCATTTTAAAAAATTACAATTTGATTGCATTTTGAAGTCTGAAATAAAAAATATGAAAAATTTACACACAAACAGACAGACAGACACTGTGCAAAAAGTGATCAGAAATGGAACACTTGAGTATGTAGCTAAGGTGAGCTTAAATAATGATACAGTGCACTCAAAGAATTTTTTTTCACAGTTATACATGTGAAATATGAAAAACTCTGATAAGATAAGAAACTTGAGTTTGATTTTGTTTGTACAGTGTAACACAGTTCCAGAACACAATATTATTGGATAAAAATTGCAAATTTTAGCAGTAAATCCAATTAAATTTTTCTTTTATATCTGTATGAATCTTATTTTTGACAAATAGTAACTTGATAAAATATGTAATAATTACATTTTTCTATATCCCATACGTTATAGCGAGAGCAGCTCTTACAAGTAGCTATAGGGTCAGGCTGAACAATAGGGATGGGTGGTGTTGTGACTGTGAATGTGAAGACTGGACAAGATGCTGTAAAAAATTAAAACAAAGCAAGTAAATAAACAATGGTTATTATAAAAGACATTTACATAAACATTTTTTAATTTAAGGGTACTCCGATCCTCTACAAAGAAGGATAACTTAAATTAATTATGTAATGTGGCCCCAGGTGGATTCGAACCCCCGACTTCAAAAAGAAAGCATATATGGTGTAAGAACAACACTTTAATTAACAGAGAATCTTAACAAAAATTATTTCTAACATCTTAATCTATCAAAATATCGCAATTTTCTTTAGGGACAGGCCTGCCCTCAAGGACTTCTAGGCCAAAAGTCATGCAAAAATCAACGCTTTAATGGTGTTTTGGTCCACTTTTGAGGTTTAATGTAAAGTTGTAAATAATAAATTTTAGGTATAAATGCAAATTTGAAAAAAAAATAAACACATATACGGTAAAAAAGAACAAATAATGATAAATTTTTAAATGTCTCTTTCCGGGAAATTGTTTTCTCCTATAATGCAATTCTTTTTTCATAGTGAATACATCCTTTCCTGTATAATATAATAAACTTTTAAGATGCAATTTTGTAGAGTAATCGTGGTAAAAAACATTACTTTGAAAATTCAGAGATATTTTTGTGAGAATTTTCATCTCAATTCGTTAATGCCGAATTTTCAGAAACTGAGGGTTTGTGTACTTTAATAGAATCCAGAAAGATACTATAATTATTTTTAAGCTAGTCTTACATGTAATACACTTTACATGTGTGAAATGGAAAAATTCAAACGAAGTCTTGAGTGAGTTACACCTCACAATTCTCCTTTCCCCTATTATCTGATGTCAGCTTAAGGCCCATGGGCTGTTATAGTCATTCATATAGGCTATTGAGCCATATATTTGCATGCTTCGTAGGCAGCTTAATATCAAGGGTTGTCCGGTTAAATCGTGGACAAGTTGTCTAGAGTAAAATTAATTGTCAATGTGTTCCAATATTTTCACTACTCTTTAGTAAATTTTTCATAACATACATAGCAAATTTCAAATAGATACATGTATTTAAACTAATAAACAAATTGTGATATTTTATGTTTTCTATCGCATAAGGGCACACGGATGATAAAGTCAAAGTGTCTAAAGCAGCGTCTTTGCTAAAAAGTCCCCCAAAAAATAAGGGAATTTCATTAATGCACATACTTTAATTTCTCTTAGTCCCCCATAAATAGTCGAGGAAATTATCTTTAACACATGGGACCTTCTGCAGACTTATGGACAACATGCTAACTATCATTCAACTAAATAGGCAATCTTTCATCAACGGTTTACAGAGACAGAGTCTGACAGTTGCTTTTACCATAGATATCTGTCCATATGTTTTGTTCCACACTAGGACTAGATCAAAGAGATTTCCCAATGAGAAAACAACCAAATCACTTGTATACTAAAGATTTGATGATATTTCTATAGATTTTTCTCTTCTGTATAAATATAAAGACTCTTAATCACACTAAACTGCTATCCGAAGCGATTTAATAACATCAAACGTTTCCATTTTCTTGCTGTGTTTACCACTTTCCCATTTCAAATGCTAAATTGGGACATTGCTAAAAATTACGCAAATGCCTTGAAAATTTCAAAAAGATGACACAATACATAATGGATTAAAAATGGGATAATTTATACCCCAATTTTTCTATCAAATACTTGTGAAGTCTCAAATGAAACCCTAGTTTTTGTTCATGCTCTGCAGGACTAGTACTGCATCTTGTTCACATTTCAGCATAATAAAATCCTAATCCTTGTCTATATTTTTAATTATCAAAATAATTCATCTATATTTAAATATGATAATTAAACATTAATTTGCTAAAAAATTGAACTTAGAGCGCCCATTATTTTTCGAGAAAAACGCTTTGTCCACGATTTTTTACGAACAATCCTCGTACAGTATACATGTATGTTACGTAATCTTACAAGACAGATTGTCAGATATTTGAAGATTTACTTTCAATTTATGATCATCTCAATCTTACCTGGAGTTCCGGGCATTGGAATGTTGGGGGCACACACAGCAACCAAGTTCCTATATGTTACGTTTCTCACACATATAGGCCTTTCCAAATCAGTACAATTGGCCTGAATCAAATGGATTCCATGGGTACAATCTTCATTTGCATCAATGACTTTGTATGTTATAATCTGATAGTCAAGATATGTGGCGGCTCTTTTTTGGATCTATAATAACAAATGAATCTTCAGTCTATAGGAGAAGGTTACCTTGCTAGTAAAATACGGTAATTTACTTCAAAATGAACAATAATAATGTTGAAAAAATGGTGTTGTTGAATCCTGCTACTCACAGGGAGACTTAGATTAAATTTAGTATTAAAATCATAATGCATAAGAATACAGTTATAGGTGCTTTTAATTTCAGTCTTTAATATACACCTTAAGAATAGCTATAAGGAATACTACAACATTGACTACTCTGAATAAATAAAATGAATACAGTGTATTTATGAGGCTATTACAAGCAAAAGGAAATACGAATAGGTGAAAACATACTTACCAACATAAGAAATGCAGCACAAAATAAGTTTTAAATTTGTTTTCAATTATTTTTATATTTACTGGAAATGTCTTCAATATTAACAACGATGGAACATTATAATGTTAGAACCAAGAAATGGACATATTATATTAGTCACTAATGGTTTTTGTATATTGTTTAGTCTGTTTTTTAAATCTATTTGTTGCCATGTTTAATGACTATCATATTCAATTGTAATACATGATTTCACAAAATGTTCTTGATTCAATTTTTATCTTGAAATATTTCAAATGTGCATCAGGAAATTACATATCTGCGAAAATTTTCTACACCTTGTAACATTTACCTGTTGAGGGAAAGCATCGACTGATTGGCTCAGCTTCACTTTATTTAGGCCTAGGTTGATTTGAATGTCCTGTAATAATAAAAAATACATTACAAGGGCCTAAAAGTAACATTGTTATATTCAAGAAATTTTTCCGTAATCCAAAACTTCGCTTTTGTTTTAATGGTTCTTAACCTCCTGTATACTACGGTCCGACCAATCTCTATAGGTATTTTTATGTACTAATTCATAAGCAGTCTAAATTTAATTATTTGATTATGAATAAATTAATTGAATTTAATTAATGATGTAGGTTTATGTAATTATATTTTCATAAAAAAATAAATTTTTGGCCCATAATTGAAATATTTTTATAATTATCTCTACAACAAAAAGTATTCTTTCAGAGCAAAGCATTTTTATGAACTTAATACACTCAATAATTTTGTCACCCCCACCCCTTTCGGGAATATTGTTCTAACATATGTCTGTCTGTCCGTCTTAAAAATTTTCTTCTTGCTCAAACTCTTCAAACAATTTACTCAATAGCTTAACCAACTCTTGTAGATATGCAATAAGGTTTTTATCATTTTCATCCTGGGGGTCAGATCGGGATCGAAAATTGAGAGGGGGTTTGCATAAAGCCCCGGGTTCCCCTAAGCACTCTTACATTTTACAAAGTAGCCTAAACATCTTTTAGTTGACGGTTGGTTGTGTCTCCTGAACGTGAAATATGGTTTCGATTTTTTCATTTTTACCCTGGAGGTCAAATTCGGGGAAAACATTGTGTTATTCAATATTCAAACACCCTGGTACCGATAACTTCCCTTTTATGTTATACAATAGCTTGATCATTTTGAAGATGATTCCTTTTGCCCTGTATATGTTTCAAAGTAAGCATTTTCATGTGCATGTATGGCAAATAGGGGCAGGAGAAACGGCCCCTCCCTAACCTGTGGTGTCATAATTTGAATCTTCACTTCTTGAGAATATTTCAATATTAATATCAATTTGTCTAATCATGGTCTTGTTGTTCGTGATTAGAAGAATTTCTAGATTTTTTTCCCTTTTATTCCTTAAAAAAATCTATCCTTAATCGTGGCACGCCCCTAACCCCGGAAGTCAGAATTAAAACAAAATCTTGAATTTACACTATATGAGACTGTTTTCAGATAAATATGACTAAGAAATAAATTCAAAAAATGTGGTCCCTTGCTTCTGATATCTTAGTGGTTGGGGTGCTATCATTCATGGCATTTTGTGCCAAACATACACGTCCTATGATACATGTACATGTACATGTATGTCATTCAAACGTTATCATAAACTTTGAAAATTTAGAAAAAAATAACGAACATCACAGGTTATGTATATGTCACATATGAAAGTTTTATCTCTTCTGAATAAAAAGTTAGAAGGAAATATAATACTTTTGCAAAGTATGTCAAGTTAACACGGTCAAAAGTGATGATATATTTAGAAATGCCTTGTCACAGATGATATCAATGCATGATATGAAATCATTACCTAATTTTTCGTATTTCAAAATGATCAAGGAGTATATATGATAAGAGCCAATTTTGGCCCCCTAAAAATCAACATTTTTGAATGATATTCAGATATGTTTAATTGATATTTATTTTGAAGAAGAGATTATATTAGAAATATTTCTAATATATTTTTCACATTTATATGCATACTCTAGCTGTAAATGCCATGAGAAATAATGCTATTTTTGCTATCTAACAAAAAAAGCCAAAATATGCCTTTTTCTTGATGTTTTTTTCTTATGGGAAACATAGAGCTCAGTGTAGAACATGCATAATTTTTCTGTCACTAATCAATATTCGATAGATACATCTTTGGTAAAAATATAGAGCTTGTTCTAGGCTGCGCTCTATATTTTCTTGAAGAAAAACTGCTTGAAAATAAGCGGTTTTATACAAATTATGCTAAAATGGCGGGAAAACGTGATTTTTATGATGCCATATTTCTTAAATAACGGCATTTTGATCAAAATGAAAATGACCAAGAAAGGTCGCATATATAGCTGTACAAATTTAAGCTATATATAAAGTAAAATAAAGATTTTCATTTTAAGGTGCCACTCGAGACTCTTACCATATAATGCTCTTTAAAATAATGTTGTTAAAATTGTTGAAAAATATATGTAAAACGTCAAGGTTAAGGTCACGAGGTCAAAACCTAGAGTATATGTGAAAAGTTCTTGTCAACGTTAATGTTTATGTGGAATATAACATCTATCTCCTATCATTCAGAAGTTATGACCAAGGTTAAAGTTTTATTGTATCAGACAGACGGACTGACAGACGAATGAGAAAACGGGGAAATATAACGCCCTTGCTGTTCTTGAGTAGATGATTTATGAAAGATAACATTCTCTGCATACTTCCATGTAAATTTTTGGATGCCCAAATGTGGCCCACCTACCCCAGGGATTCCAAATTTGAACTTATTTGAATCTACATTAAGTCTATGTAAAGAAATAGTAATAAGGGTTTCAATGTTTTTGGCCACGTGGTTTCTGTTACGGATATGGTACGAATGGTACCGCCACATTTTCACTAATTATTGATTATCTCTCTTTAAAAGTGGGTGTGCTGCATTATTTGAACAAACTTGAATCCCCTTTACCAAAGAATGCTTCAGGGCAGGGTTGTTTGAATTTGGCCCAGTGGTTCTGAGAAGAAGTAAAAAACATTGTGAAAAATTTTCAAACAGACGGATGGCCGACAGACAAAAAGTGATGAAAAAATCAAAAAGCTAAGTGAGCTATTAACTTATAATAATAAATACTTACAAAGACATACACTATTTATAAAGAGTTGTACTATTTGAAAAGCAATAGTTTGTTCATTGTTTTAAGAAGCTGATGTGAATTTGGCGCAGTGGTTAGATCATATGCATTAGAGTCGCGAAGTAAGAAGTTGATTATTACCTCGCGGGTTCGAATTCCACTATAGAACATGGAGGCCAGTCCTTGTATGAGACCGTATCAAGCAAAGAACCCTGTCGCAGAAGTTGCTGCCACGAAAAAGAATCACCCTTGCATACCGACCTACATGCCGAGTATAGGACAAAATTTGCAGCTATCCACCAGCAAAATGTATTATCTAAATATAATGAAAAATTCTCGAGAGGGACGTTAAACAACATATAATAAGTTAATCAATCAGGATAATTTTGGGAAAAAAGCACAAAACTCATCAAGAACCGAATTCTAAAGAATATAAGCATCCAATGTAGACATGTTTATTATCGTCACCATATATATAGCATTGCCTGTTTCAAATTTTGAAAAAAAAAAAACATGCAGATATAACTTCTCCCAAGTCACGTTGCCCTTCACAGACGCCTTTTTTTCATGTTTCTAAACTAATACTTTGTTTTGACCTAAATAAAACGTCAATATACATGTATACAAATTGTTTAGTGGCACATCTCTCTGAACGTTTTCCATTACTTTTTGTAGGAGACGGGGCTGACCCAAAGCCATATGGATGTAATGTCAAGCAGTTTACATTATCACTGTTGCACTTTTTAATTCAACTTAGGTCATAGTGTGATCAACTGGGGATGACCTTCAGGAATCTACAACATTTATAACTTTAGATATGCATAATAACAGAAGAAACAAATTTATGTATAGTCAAATTAAAAAATTGGTTCAACTATTTTTTGAGTCACATGATCATTTATAATTTCAAGGAAAATGAGTGCCCCCCCCCCCCTGGGAATTTGCAGTTCTATCTAAGGTATATATACTGAAGCAAATAAAATAAGAATTTTGAATTTTGACTTCTCCTCCCCGCCCATAGAAACATGGAACCTACAATCACCACCACTAGATAGTATTTTTAAAATACCTGATTGCAAAGGATTTTGCCCTTTTGGGGTTTTGTTTAGTTGAGCATGTAACCATTTGCATTTCATATTATTTTATCACATACTATACCTAAACTTGTACTTATCGACTGTCATAGACCTGCCCATTTTATGAAATATAACCCAATTAAAACACACAATGAACTAATTCCTACTGATATTGACCGATCTAAAGACATGTTCACTATGTGAAATAAAAATGATAATGGTAAAACTAGTACTAGTAGATAGACGTAAGACTTATATGATGTAGAATTTTTTCATAAAAATATACATATGTACAGAAAAGAGTCAACTTTAACATTGTCATTACAATCGATTTTTAACATAGCTCTAGTGGCTATCGAGGCCTTTTTCCCAAAACAGGCAAACTGTATGTGTGTTGCAATAAAGGGATAGTATTGACTTGGAGTCGCTCTTCGAGCAGGTTTTTGCCTGCCCCAAATACTGAATAAAAGTGAATACGATTTGTTCAAAGTTATTAATTACTAATTATGGACCAACAATTTCTCAATTTACATCATTAACTAAACTCTGTAATTCCAGACTTGTAATGATTAGATATATAAATACTGTAAATCGTTTTAATTCCACTGTGGTAAAATTTCACGATTTCTTAAAAAGTACCAATCGCGATTGATTTAATTTCACGCTGCAAGAACTTCATTTTGATTTCATATACGCATTTAATCATATTTTGTAAGACCAATGATAGCATTCACGGTGGGTTTAATTTCGCGGGAAAATGACAAATCGCGAACATAGTGAAATTAAAACCATCGTGATTATTTGCCAATCTACAGTATTGAACGATTTTTTAGTAGTGTATCATCAAGTATCTACAAGTCATAACCTCATAAGTGAGGGAGGGACCTCTCCCCTGCCCTTATTTGCCATACACATGAAATTTTGAAACAATTTTGCTTATCCACAGGACAAAAAGAATCATCTTCCAAACGATTAGGCTAATGCATAGCATAAAAGACAAGTTTTGGGAACCAGGGTGTCTAAAAATAAAAAAAAACCACACAATTTTTCACCACCATGTATAACCCCAGGGTAAAAATGAAAATTCTGAAACCATATTGCACATCCATTGCACACCACCGATCATCTCCTAAAAAATGACTAGGCTTTTGTGTAAAAACTGAGAGGAGTAAAGAGAACCAGAGGCCTTTTCCATAAGAACGTTATTTTTTCACTCATTTGACCCTAGGGAAAAAAGATTCAAAATCTTATTGCACTTCAACAGGATACCACCAACCATTTCCCAAAAGACGATTAGGCTACTGTGTAAAATGTAAGAGGGGTTACGAAAACCAGGGGCTTTTTGCAAAAAAAGTCATTTTTCTACTCCGGTTGGACCCCAAGGGTGCAAATGAAAATTTCCAAAACCTTATTGCACATCCACAGAGCACCAGAAGATGGTGAGTCTACTGTGTAATATGTAAAAAGAGATTGATGAATATGAAAGTGTGACAGAGGAAAGGATGGACTGACATGCGTATTAACAGTATACATGTACCCTTTTGTCTATAATTTTTCTTTGGAAGGTGCTAATTGATTTAACTGTTTTGCTCCAAACACCATATGTTTATAATAAAGTTATATGCATGGGTTAGAAAAGTACATTTGCTTGCTTCCAGTTTTAGAGCCAGAACATTTTTATTCATTATTATTATGATTTTGTCAGATTAAATCAACACGACAATGGTGTGTAAAAGAGATTTACAACACTGAAGATCTTTTTACATCCGAGATCGACAAGTGTTTACACATGTCCATGAGTATTCCATTTTTCTTTAGTCGCAATCCCAACTTTTTCAGAAAGACTTTTTGTTTTAGAGTTAGACACGTTGTCTGTAGAAAATAAACAAAATTACTGTAGAGAATTTTGTAGCTATGGAATATACAAGGGCCTAGCTAATCCAAACAATCAGTTCTGAGATCTCTGGGACTGCAAATTTTGCATTCTATTGGACTCAAAAAGCGACCACAGAACAATTTTACAGCACTTCAAAAGCCATTCCACAGTTATCTCAATATTTTATAAAGCTGTCTCAAAGATTGTCTTTGCTTATCTGCTTGAGGAAATATGTATTTGTAAGATTTAATTACATATGAAAAGTTTGAGTTTTGTTCTGATATGTAAAACACTCATTATACTTAATTCTGTGTTTGTGATCACAAGTATCAACATATCATTTTTATCAAAACTGACCTTGGATGATGTCAAATTGATCAGTAATAATATCCACAGAAAACTGTAAAAGTTTCCCATTTCCTTCATGTGTATAGTCACTTAAAGAATCAAAATATCTGTCCTCACGTTTTGTCTATGTCATCTCAGAAAGCCGCAATGTTTTTGTCACGTGACATAAATGACACAAATAATCATGTCTACGTCATTTATATCAAAATGTGTTTTTGCGCTTGACTTGTTCTTACCCTTAAGAGAATATAGGTGGATTACAAAATACATCTTTAAAGAGAAAAGATTGTGTCGACTGTAAAAGACTTCGGTCTGCATTTTGAGAATTTCAGTCCCCAAAACTATCAAAATTAAATCCTGTTTATCGTTAATCGCCTCTAAAATTCATGTCCATTTACTTTCTATTTTAAAAAGTTGTAACTATCCAATCCCTTCTGATTGCTGCTGCACGGTTTGAATCCAATCCAACATTTTTCCAAGCTCAAAAGCTTTTCCGAAGCGATATCAACCACTTTTGGATTTGTTGTTTACATTTCATAGACGGAAAATTCATAATAGCTTGTGACATTGTGGCCACCATTACCATATTGTGTGGGCTCAAAGTTGATTTGTTTTCAATAAAAGTATTAAATATACCAAGAATATATCCACCACAAAGAGATCCTATAAAACAAGTTCCTTTTCCTTTCCATAGTATATAAAATCTTTGAAATTCAACCATATTTTCACAGTTTTTGAATGAAACTACACACAATGAACACGAGTGTTATTGGGACGAAGCAACCTATCTCATTACGCAAGTCACGTGACAAAATGTCTGGCGTTTATTATAATGTTAAACCAGTTTTAGGCATTGACAATAAACGTAAGATATTATTTAACACAATGTTTAGACACCTCCGCTCAAAGCTTGAAAGAAAATTTACGGTTAACTGGTTTTAAGATTATACGGCCGTCCCTCGGATACGTTTTCTCATAAAGATTGAGTCGTGGGGCAGGCAGAACTTGAGAAAAGCAGTTACCTGATCTTTATCATTTGTACAAGAAAGATATTTTTTAAATGATTTTTTTACCAATAAACTTATGAAAGGTCCCGCACTAGAGGTGCTAAGACAAAGATTTGATGCAAGTATTTTTTTTTTCAAATTTTTTTGACAATTTCATAACCTTTATGTTGCTTAAAGATTTCATAAGAAATATAATAAAAATCTTATTATTTTTCTGGAAATTATTGAAACATCGAATTTCTAAACGTCTTTGACATATCTTACACCTTCACATTTTTCATCTTTATTTTTTTTTTTCAAAAATATAGCAACTTTACGATACTCTAAATTATTAATAGATAAAACGTCAGCTGTAATTGTTATTTTTGTTATGTCTGACGTCAGTAGTGTCCCTTGGAAGTTCTTGGATAATGCAACTACAATCGAGGAACAAGACTAACACCACCAAATGTTTTCCCATAGACTTCCATACAAACTTAGAGCCTCTCTCACTGATACATATATTGAATTTCGGGCAAATGACCCCTTTGTCGTGAAAGTTCGAGATATTGGAAATCAAAACATGGCAGAAAAAATATACCGTCACGCAGCACTTTTACTTTCAATTTCCATTTGTTTACAATTAGGTGCGTTTGATTCTAAAGGAAAATATCTAACCAAAGTGCACCCCTCCCTTCAATTTTTACCTGTAACTCCTATATCTCTCAAAGAACCAAAGTCTTGATATAAGATTTTTATCAACTTTATTTCACTTGTCAAATACATAACAAGTCTTTTCTCTTATTGACCAATCACGCAAAAGGTAGCATTTTCTCCTCCGCACAACTTTGGGTGTCCAAAATGTCTGCGCCCATGTATTTGTTTATGTAGGAGTTTTTCCTGTAAATGCACGCAATCGTCTGCCGGGACGCAGATTCAGCAGATTCGGGACTAGAATGGTGGACGGTACTGGAAGTACTTTGTAATTCGGTTTGAACTATAACCGCGGAAGTGCACATATATTGCCTCACCTTGTGTAACGAACGATGTCCGCGAAGCTGACTAATTCATTTTGGAAGATTTAAATAGAAAAACAGTATTAATATACCTCATATGAATAAACAATAGTTTAGTAGGATGTGATTGGCCGAGTCAGTCACGTGACTGTCGTGTTTGCCCTGCAACAAAACTTTCAAGCATACAGCTCAACTCGGCTGTGTTACGCGTCAACGTCATCGTCAATTCCCTAAAAAGCATATTAAGGAAGTCTATATATTTATGCATCTACTGCATTAAAGGACTGTATTTGCATAATATCATGTATATGGCCTGTACCGTCATCTATTATATAGCAATCATTGTATTTTTTGCTTTTTTATTAACCCTTAATCTTTGATGTGCGAATACAACTAATTTGTCTTTATGAAGTTGATTTTTTTAGAATATGGAATGATGAATGAAACAATGCTCAATGAATATAATTATGTATGTAATCAAAGGCTTCAATAAATCATAAATCAATGAGTAATTTTACTAATTATATGATAATTTACCCTTTCAAACGTAAGTCAAGGGCGATTGAATTACAGTTTATAAAAAGTACTAAGTAAATAATGATTGCAGGACTGATTTTTTTTAAACACTCTTAAAATGGAAATAGGAAAACATTTCAATCGGAATGAAAAAAAAACTCAGGACCTTAAATTACAATTGCAAATCAATCTCATTATACACGTAAATTGACAATGTTTTTATTTCTTTATTATTTTTTTTTTCAATTTAAGACATTCTAGGAAATTGTAGAAATACCAACTTGAAATGTATTTCAAATCAAATGAAAGTTATCATGTTTGATATGAAATTGAGTTTGCAGCTACTGCTTATTTTGTAATCAATATTGATACATATTGAAAGAACAAGGTTCACTTTGGCCCTAGGCCTTTTTTGGCCCTAGTGAACTTTCTTAATTTAATTAACAATGCATTGTATATTACTCATATCTTTGGTGATTGCGTATTTATAAAAATGTTATAATTTTTTGGTTAGTCAATGCATAATGATGTCATAAATTGGGTCAATTTCTTGATATTTTGAAAAAGACCACAAAAACGGTCAATTTTAAAGCTTATATATATATATTTAATATAGAGCGCAACCTCTGATCTAAAATATGCAACTAGCAAATGATAGAACTGTTTCTGGCTATTAAAGGACATGTTTATCTTTTTTTTAGAACAGAGACTGCGCTCATATTATTTTTCTTCATTGAAAATACTTAAATATACATGCTTACCCTGTTTAATTCAAGAACATTGCTATTTCATACGCAGCACAGTTAAGGTTACAGTAAGAAGGCGGGGCCTAATTTGTACGGAAAATGTTTACTATGACGTTACACATAATATAAGGTCTTTAAAATACCACAAAATTAAATTATTAACTATTTCAAACAGCTGGATAGCTGTGTACTACATACAAATTTACTATTACATGCAGTTTTGTCGTTTGTTAAATCCCACATAACAGTATATAAACGATGCATCGATCGCAATGCACTTGTCAATGTGACGTCATCTCAGAAAAATGACGCAGTTTGTACACAGTGAGAGACTGATCAAGTCACATTTTGTACAAAGAAAAATGTCTTTTGTTCTCAAATAAAATATTATTTGGAGTAAAATAAAAAGCCGTTAACTTGGATGCGATGTCTATTTTAGTATTTTATTTATAAACTGTACATGCATTCCCCAGACAAGCGATACTGTCTTGTGTTTGTATGCAGATTCATTGAAAAAGTAATGGAAGGGCCCAAGTAAATCGATTTCTTGCAAGGGCATACCCTCAATGTATCTTGTCAAAATTTTACACATAAACTCAAGAAGCATTAAGATATTTGAAAAGTGCTGCGAACCTCTTGAAATCTTGCAAATAAATTAATTATAGCTTTATTTAATGTAGTTGACCAGCAAAATATTCAACCTACCGTCCAACAAATTAAATTTTACCAATTAAAAAAGGGAATCTATATAGGTTCGCAGCACTTTTCACAAACTACATACAGTGTTGAAAAGGATTATAAAATAAACTAAAATTTTTAACTTGGTTATGCCCTTGAAATATTGAAATATTGAAATTTATAGATGACCTCTAAACTGCAAGTATAATTGCCAAAGTCATGTGACGTCGCTATCACATGACAAGTCTAAATAAAAAATCTAAACGTCCCCAACATGTAGATTTAAACCACATTACATTTTTTTTATATCAGTGAATTCCTAAAAAGAATCGCCTATCCTAATAAAGTATGTATTTTTTATCTTAAAAAATGGCCGATATTTCCATTTGTATCCTTAACTGTGCTGCGTATAGCCTGTGTTCCAACATCTGGGGTTAAATGAGAAAATTGTTAATGGGAAATGTTAAAACTAAGTCTCTTTTTTATGTCAATGCTTCAAATGAAACATAAAACGTTAATAAATTTAGCATTATACTACAAAATACATAAAAAATGTATTTAATAAGATTCCAAAATCTGTACCGGACTTTCTTTGCTTTCTTCTATAAAAGATGGATAAAAAAGCTAAGATTAAAACCACAAATGAAACGCACAGGCATAAAATCAAGACAAAGATACGTAGTTACTATTTCAAAGTACAACTATATATTCATGAATATGATACAATTTGATATAATATAATGTAAATTGGAAAAAAATATGACATGATACATGGACATACATTGTAAAAATTTGTAACTATCACTACTGTATTAAAAAAACCCTGAGAATCCAACAAAACCCTGAGGAAGTACTGAGTTGTACTGAGAAAACCCTGAGTTGTACTGAGGCTACTACTGAGAAACTGAGGAAGTCCTGAGTAGCACTGAGGTTTTC
This sequence comes from Saccostrea cuccullata, assembly GCF_032062105.1. Classification (NCBI taxonomy): domain Eukaryota; kingdom Metazoa; phylum Mollusca; class Bivalvia; order Ostreida; family Ostreidae; genus Saccostrea; species Saccostrea cuccullata. Next base: position 56,692 of record NW_026928149.1, on the reverse strand, counting down.
ACGGTGCATTCTGTTGTGCTACTGAGGAGCACTGAGGTTAGCACTGTTGCTACTAGTGAAGTACTGAGTGGCACTGAGGTGCATCTGAGGGCACTGAGCTGATACTGTGTGATACTGAGGTTTTTACTGAGGCTACTGAGGACATACTGAGAGGCACTGAGGTTTTTTAAAAGCAATAATATGACAATAAAATAAGATTAACAGTGGGTAGACAAATAATTTTTTTTGTACATAACTATATCTTCCTTATAGTATTTGATTTAGGGAACCACCAACACTATCTAATTTTCAATTACTTATTATATAGTTGTAGTGTATATCTTCATTATTATTTTTTCATTTTCTCAAGTTAAATAATCAAGAAATGTTGTGTTTGTATTTATTGTCAGTAACAGTGAATATTGCTACACTGGGTCTATTATTTATATAGAAATTAGAAATAATAATATATATTCTAGACACGATTTCTTTGTAAAGATTACTCACGCATTAAATGGAAACTGCTAAATATGCCCATCTATTTAATATGGCATGTCTCGACCTTATTTGAATTAGAATTCATAACAAAATTTAAAATCATTTTATTTTTTAAGTGTTAAAAATGTATTTTGCAGTCAATTGCGAGAGTATACAAAACTCCTTAATTTTCCAATTTTCTCCTATTTTACTGGTTATTTCATCTTCTGGAAAAATAGCATTAGAGGTTTAAATCCTTTAATAAGCTATGCTGGTATACAATATTTATCTAATATTTTGCTATAATAACTTATTTAAACATGATTTCTGGTCTTTTTTAACGATCAAAACCGCAATTATATTTACCACATATGTTTATGACATAGGGTGAAAAAGCCAGCAGGTTTTCCAGCAAACATTTGGATCGTGACATCGGAACAATGTATTTCCGTATAGTTTTCTTATGAAATACTGAATTGTGTCTTCCAAGTTCCTGCGAAGGTTATAATCAAGCTGTGGTTTCTAAATATTTCCACGAGGTAAACTTTGAAATGGTAATTAAATTACAAAATTAAAGTTCCGTCTCGTTTTCATTTTCAAAACATGTATTTTAATTGGTTTGAAAGCATTTTCTTGACAATAGACATTTTGAGGAGATATCAAAAGTTTTGACTTAATTTTCCCATGAACTTTTTTTCTCAGCCAGTGTAATTCTGTGTATTCTGCAAAGTAAAGTTAAATTAAATTAACTGGAAATTTTAATAGTCTACTTTTCGGCAAAATTTTCTTATGAAATTAAATAGAAATTGATATAGAAAAGTTTATTTTTAGAGATAAAAATTAAAATCATCGCAAATTAATCAGGTAGGTTTCAATCATTACGATGACCCTCGTACTCACGGGCACCTGTCCGCACGTGTCACAAGTGGAGACACGTGTCGCGAAGACACCTGCTACTGTGTTAGTGTATTTTTTGTATATTCTATGTGATTTGGGGTTTTTTTCAGCCCAGGGATGACAATTGGCTGTGTTTAACTGTGTATACACACCACTAACGTAACATCCATACAAAAAATTGCTGGTTTTCATTAATAAAAGGCTGATTAAAAGATTTTATAAATTTAGAGATAAAATATTGATGAAATTATCAATATATATTTAATGAGAAAATTTTCTTTTCTTTTCTTTTTTTTTTTTTTTTTGGCAGACAATACTGACTTAACGGGAAGTTTTTTTTAGTACCCTTGAATAATTAAAGCAATTTTTATCTGTATCTAATAAAAATTATTTCTGGTTTTTCTATTATAAAAAAAGAACTGAGGTTTTGTTACATTGTAATAATATCAGGTCCTGGTGTATCTAAAATTTCCAATCATTATTTGAAATATATCTGAAGTACATGAAGTATATAATTAAATTCACTATCTGTGTACGAATTTTCCTCAACTAAATAGATTATATTTATACTGATTAAGAAAATCTTCGTTAATGTTTGGATTAAATTTTACATTTTCAAAACATATTAACAAGAATGTCTTGATACACAAAAAGAACAAGTTTTCCACTCACGGATTATATATTTAATTTAACTTCCTATACCCCTTCCCCTGTTAAAGAATATCTTAAAGGCAGAGATTTCAAGCACCGCCTTCAAAAATACCTGGTCTGGGTAGCCCTGTCAATCAAGTGCATGAAGGTCCATCATTGGATGCTGGAACTTGATTGACATTTACTTACTGGTCCCTGTGTATACCCTGTACACCTTGTTTGGGACTCGTGGTGATGTTCTTATTAACTTTTGATCCTTTGATGTTTACAGAACATGGTATACAGAAACTGTATTACTATGAAACTTTTTATATTGTTGATAATATATGAATTAAAATATACCTTTAGTATTTGAAAGGTTTATAATATAATATGCATTTAAAAACGTTTGGTACATAAAACTTTTTATCAAATGAAATTTCGATATGATTTTTAATATGCTAAATGGTAAACCTAAAGTGGATATGTTATTGATAAAGTTCAAAGCAGCACTGTGTGAAGTAATTAAATTTAAAATAATGTTTCTAATCATGGGTCACCTACATTTCCTTTTTTTATCAGATGTGAATTTACAAGCAATCTTCTTTTAGCATGTTTCATGGTGACAAAGCCTCATTAAGGTTAGGATAAACCTATACAGTGCAGATATTTTTTTGTGAAATGTAGTTTACACAGCTTTTTTTTCATTTAATTGATTAGACTGAATCCTGGGGATGAATGAATTAAGTCTAATTTGGTTGTTACAGGGAGTTGTTTTATTTTAATTAACACATACTCTCACATCTAAAGCAATCTTTGTTTTGATATTTGAATTTATAGTATGATATAATAATAATTTAATGGGTAGAGGGTGTTTTCAAACAGTCAAAAATAAATCAATATATAATTGAAAAACCTTTTTACTACTAATTTTGAAATTGTCTCAAAATCCCCAACACAGGTTAAGTTTGACATCTGGGTATTTCACTGTGTATTTAATCACTTCCTGTGTATAGGGATTAGGCGACAGATGACCACAGGTAGACTGCTAGCCCCCAAGGCAATGAAGGCATTCACACCTGTGCAAAATAAGCCCCTCCCTCACCTGGAATTTACCACCCGGTAAAAAATCTCTGCCTTTAACATCTTCTTTTTTATATGCTTCAACCCCGAAGTTTAATTTCAATAAAAATATATCTATATTAATGAATTCGATAAACACATGGTGGTACAGTATTTATAGTGTTTGGCGATTTTATGTCAACGCCACAAAAATCTACCCAAGTCAAGATCAATAACTCATGTATCGACTGTCAATCAATAAAAAAAAATGATTAAGCTATTGATGAGCTACATGCGGTGACAGATACATACAAAATGTTCATCGCAATGCCGTTCATGCAAAATTTACTGCATTTATAAGAGTAAAGAAAATGGTTTCCAGTTTATTAATTTCTATTTCTAAATTTTTAATACATTATCAGGAAAACACCCCAACCTCCTTCTCGACACTATGTGTACACATTGTTTATTAAGTAAATTGCTTTGCTTAAGTTTATAGATTCTCATCATTATACATAATTAATTGATTGAAGGATTTACATTTGAACTCCCATCGTATGAAAGCTTTTCCCATGACAATTATGCATAATAAAGATTGAAATGAATTTTTTTTAGCATTTGCCAATACAATGTATATAACAGTTTGATAACCAGAAGGCTCTACATGTATTAAAGTCGGGTTGTGTGCATGAATATACATAATTCTTTTCGACTATTAAACATGTTAAAACTGATATGTGTAACGTAAATTTTCTTTGCAAAAGAACTTTCTTTGTGCATTAAACTTTTAGTTTTATGAGGCAGCGCATGATATACAATTTGTGCGACTAGACCCGCGTCAGTCATGAAGCGACCCCCCCCCCCCGCCTTTCCAGTTCATTGTATGATACCGGTAGTAATTTTGATATGTTTTATGTGATATTATTTTTAAAAAAAGATATACAACTTATATGTAAATGCATGTGCGATTCTTTATATTCTTCAATTCATCTGTTAAGCTTTTAAAAAGATATTTCCGAGGCGTCAATGAACTTAAATATTTACCATCCTTCACTCTGTACATTACTCTGCTCAATGTTTAAATCGAGATCGAGAGTGAAGCGGAGATAAAATTTGACAGCTGTGGTTTTTAGAACTAACTTATACCTGTTTGTAAGGCCGGTGAAATGATAAGGTATTGCCAGAAATGAAATAATGTATTTATGTTTTATGTACATGTAATTTTTTTTTTTACTTTTCTCATCGGTATGAATTACAGCATGTCAAGGTCATATGAATCGTTGGCTTTTACATGTTAAACACGTGATTGTCTTCAAGCATGGGAATAGGTGCTCGTGTACTTACTAACTGAAAAGTCAGATGTACGGCGATATTTTTATTTCAAATTACCGCTTGGCCTGGTTCGAAAATATTTTATTTTTTAGATGTAACAACAAAAGAATCGGACACAAGTTCTTAAAATTTAGAACATGCATCCTCTCCGTTATAACAATTAATTACAAAGAATGTTGTTATAAAACTTAATTTACACTGGATTTAACACTTACTAAAACTCAGTCTTATCAAATAAATCGATAAATAAATATTTATAAAACAACAATTTTCTAATTGTTTTGCCATTTGTTTACTACATGTTATTTTATATTTTTAGTAGGTCCTAAACTGCCCATATACTTAAATTACATACTAGTTCAAGAACGAATATTAGAACTTGTGGCAAACAATTATATACTATAAAGATTCTAAACAAAACCATCGCTGAAAATAAAGAAATTTGATGCTATTTCCCAATATCTGAAGTTTACGGCAACATCCGATCGTTTACAACAGTGAATCACGCTCTTCCTGAATTGAGAGAAAATAATTTTTAAATTTCGCAAAAGTTTTAAAAACATCCTATGTATAAAGGATGGTAAAGAGAAACCAATACATTCAACAAATTGATTCCAATTACAGTGTTTATTATCACGACCTTTGCAATGATAGGATAATTAGAAAACTTTGTAAAGAAAACGGAAAGATTGCGGCTGTCATATTAACAAAAGCGTAACAATAAATTTTACATATAATCTGTCTAAGATAAAGAAAACCTGTTTCTTGCTTTATGGAAAGCAAAGTAAAACATTAAATATTCGCAATTTTCATCAAAATGATTTTTATAATCTACTGTTTTTCTTTCTTTCTGATATATTTCTGATTATTCCTTTTTTAAGAGGATCCTGGGAGATAATAATGTCTATCGCTTATAGAAAACTTCTTAATAATTAGGGAAACTGTACTAGTACATTTGTTTAAAACTGGTCTGATTAGTAGAGATATATCTACATGCAGTCTTTAAAAATATTAATATAATCTTGAAACCAGTTGGACTATTTAGAAAATATTTATGAATACATCGCTAATTAAATCTTAATCTTTCTGTGTTTTTCAATGAATTTCTGTAATGAAAAAAATGAGAAAGAATGAAAAAAGAGGGGTCAGGGCGTCAGGCTGTTCTGAAGGTGCGTTCTGAGTCTAGCTGTCGGGTCAACATTGCGTAACTGACTGCTAGCAGGTGCCCGTCTGTATATATACAGAAGTGACACCTATTGTTCTTCTTTCTCGCTACCGCATTGTGTAACTCACAGAGCTTCCTTTTGTCAGCGCCAGTGTAGTACTTCAAAGCGCTTCCGTTTGTGTACAATATCCATATTCACGAATACGCTGCAGTGTTAAATAAAAAAAAATCTTTTAATAAATAAAAAAAACGTTTAATTGTTCACAATTATACACTAAACAACTGTTTCCGATTAAGCTATATTTTTATGTGGAGTTCATAGTATGGCTTGGGTTTTTTATTCTGATGGTATTAGTCATTTTTCAAAATAAAAAAATGACATTTTAAGAAACATTTTGAGTTAAACATACGTCATTTTACTGTAAACGGGTATCAATAGGAGGGACGTCTACATTAACTGAATTATTCGTGAGAATTATTATTGCTGCACTCTAACTGATCGGCAGTAGGACTTGATTACAGCGAATAAATACAGTAGCGTAATTAGAACCAGTAAAATAAAACATGGATTTTATGCAGTGGAGTTAAAGTCTATTTTCATTTTCTGTATTTGATTTCTTGAAGAAAACATGTATGAGCAACTATGACAATGATAAACTCCCGGTACATGTAAATCAAGCGCAGAGTATACTTGCTACCAGTCTCATAGACAGAGAATCAAAAAATCGACGACTTTATTATTTCAATTCATTTGATATCATTATAACTACATGTTTAAACCATGTGTTTTACATAGAGATCTCCAAAAGATTCTAACTTCTTTCTTCTTTAAATTTTTTGAGCATTCAATCTTAGCAGAATTTTCAAATCATGTGCGCGTGTGCTAATAAATTGCGAACTTATCCAAAATAAAACCTGGACATAAAGAAAAATATACTATAACTTCAATATTATTTTCTGCTGTCGATGTTCATTTTATTATGCAAGCACATGTAACAAAACTTTCAGTTATCCCCATGTTTATTTTCAAATTATTTTCATAATTTGTAAGTTATGAAATTAAGAATTAACTGAGTGACAATGAATACAAAATTTACAAAGTGACAGCTACACGTTTTTACTGACCCGGTAAATTTAAATGTCTTATTCTACATATTGAATTTATACTGAGTGGGAGTAACAACAAAATTTAGAAGATGACAACAATGAAAAACGAGATATGATTTGGAAATTCTAATTATTCTCTTTTTAAGATGCCGCAACAACAGCATAAATATTGATGGTATAAATATCATTAAAAATAGGCAATGAATGTTCAAGTCAGTCAAAATACATCTTTTCAATATTATTTTATTTGACAGTAAATTTATTTCTAATTAACAAGTTGTAAATTTAATCTGTGATACATCACCGTATTTCTTCCCTATTTCTGCTTAAATCAATTAAATACCATTGAAAAATGTCTTTGTTTAAATTATCTCTTTATTCATTTAATATCAATATTTAGACAATTGATTTGATTAATTTTTATAATTTTGATAAACAGGAACGAACAACTTTCAAGTAAAAGGTTTTTGAGACTTGCTGAAACTTTTTTCTGTCATTGTGATTGCGACCAGCTCATCGAAATTTTTAAATGTGCCATGCACATGATGCAGTAGAATATGTCAGAAGCATTACCATTACCATTACGACATTAACGATTTTGTATTAGCACAGCAGAAATGTAACTTAATAAATTTTTAGATGTGGATCAAGAATTATTAGACAAAAACTACTATTTATCAAGATGTTTAACATTGGATGGATAAATTTTGAAAAACAATTTCCTAAATAATTAATATTTAACTAATTGCTTGATATAAAAAAGAAATAAATAAGATATATATACATGTATATATCATTAAAAATATGCCTAGAAGACTTAATTAAATATCCTTGTAATAGTTCAAAAGAAATTATGCAAAAATTTAATTAATTAAATGAACAAGAAGCAAACAAAATTTCAGTTTTATTGTTGACGATATTTGTACCTACTCATTTTGATTTGAAGAAAGTTTATAAATAAATAAATTTGAACATTAGATTACAATAAGTCTCATAATAAAAATAATTATTTTTGAGAAAAATAGCCTCAGTCTCACTCAGGATAACATCAGTTGCAACAGTATTAAAACTCAGGGCTACTCAGTATCAGCTCAGAGCCTCAGAACCACCTCAGTACCCCTCAGTACCTCCACAGTACCAGCAGAGTCAACCTCAGTACCTCTCAGTATGTCCTCAGTGTACACAGTAAAAACCTCAGTGCTACTCAGGACTTCATCAGTTACTCAGTACTGGGCTCAGTACAACTCAGGGTTTTCTCAGTACCACTCAGTACTTCCTCAGGGTTTTGTTGGATTTTCAGTGCTTTTTAGTTACAGTAGTGTATAAACATCACCAGCACTTTTAATTCAGTACTATAGTAATTTTTCTTCACTGAACCAAATATAGAAAAAAAATATTTGATAATGGAGATTCCCTTTTGTGTATTGTATTTTTCAGAGTAACACATTCTGGAAATAAAATGAAAAGAACACAATTCATTGCAAAGACAATGCATAACAAACATTGAAAAAATTATAATTTGAAAAAAAAATAAATAAATTAAAATTTTATTTGCAGAAGTGAATGTTTAGTTATCAATATAACTTCTCAGAAAAAAAAGTTTCTCATTTGCATGCATGTTTGTTACAGTAATGAAATTTGTAAGACTTCTAAGACTCGCATCTGTTTTGGCGAGGCTCTGCATATAATCTTTACAATCAGTATTAAAGTTATCTTGCATTCGTTCACCACGGAAATTATATTCTATACAAAATCCTAGGAAAAAACTATCATGTTATGATTTTCATACAGGGACAACAACAAAATGTACGAAATTATATACACATCCTGTAAACATTCTTGAAAAGCAAGTTTCCTTCCAAATATAGTATTAATATAAATCAAAGTTTATATTGTTTACAAGCGAAACAAGAAGGATTATCTTCTACTTGTTCACATAAAAAGTTATGAATAAATAGATTCATGTTTCTATAGTCATGTATTTGTCTTATATTCAATTAAAAACAAAGCACACTTCTTTTTGCATTATTAATATATATCAATAAAAATCAGTTATATCATGTAAATGCGACACAAGAAGCAACAAATTCTACCTGTTCACATAAAAAATTATGAATAAATAGATTCAATAAACCATATTATTTTTTTTATATTCCGTCTAAAAAAATACAAATGTAGTCATATACAAAAAATTGAGCAACTTCTGAAAAGAATAAAAGATAATGTATCCTGTCGATACTTACCGTCAACATTACAGTTTGTTGCAAAATGTTTACAACGATCAAACCAAACACTCTCTGGATGTTCATCATTGCAAACTTTGAAAAAAAAAATATCGCGTACTCTTCCAACACTGCTACATGTAGGAGACATATTTCGTAGTTTATGAGTAATTAAATTTTTACTCATGTACATTATTTAAAAAGTAAGAAATACATTATATACTAAGAATAACCAAGAATACCGGTACTTATTTTCGTACATTTTTTATATTACTATCAAGGATATCAGCACAGGGGTATGCGTGTAAGTCCTGCATTCTCCAATGACCGTAGTTGTCAGCTGTATACCTTTCCAGCTTTTTTCCCTAATGGAATGAACAGGTTTGGATGGTCTCCCTATCTCTCATTGGGTAAGGATTAGAGGAATTCCGCATTTCACAATGTAGAGCCATAAAGACGCTTTCTTCTGTCAGAAAAATGAAATCAATTTTTACTTTAAAAAAACCTCTTGATTTATCCACAAAGCGTTTCTTTTATTGTAAAATTTAAATCATCCTGCACTAGTGCATGTAAGATTGATCTTGAAAAAAAAATCGTAAAAGGGAAAGTAAAGAGATTTTTCTTCATTTACAAGCAAATAGAAAATTTGTTTCATCTATGATGAAAGAAATATGAAAATATCAATTCCGTATAATGGGACGAAGGAAGAGTCGTTGGTTATATAGTCGTGTCTCTTGACGGGGTAAGCTCAAATTAATTTTTCACTTAAATTACTCCTGTAGATGTAAGACATACCTTTCATCTGTCATGCTAAGCTATTCTTCAAGGATATGCAAAGGACCTGTTGTTACATGTAATAGTGTCCATAAAGACCAAAGAGGAAATTTCCACAGTAAAACCCCAGTCACATTTCCAAAAACGACCAACGGCCGACGGGTTTTGAAGCAAAATGGAATTCTTCGGGAGACAGTCGTTAGTTCATCGGCCGTTGTCTTGCCCGATTTTGACCTCTTTTTTGTCGGCCGACCATTTTTGTGTCTATCGGTCCAAGTTATAATTTTTTATGCGTCGGTGGCCGATTCCTTTAAGTGAAATTATCCGTCGACCAACCTTCGATCATCATCTGACCATCGGTGGTCAGTTTATTAAGTCGGTCGTCCGTCGTTGGACAATAAGGGTGTTTAAAATTTCGGCCGACGCTTAAAATCAAACTGTAGCTTAGAGCTCGATGATCGGACGACGATCGATTGGGCGACTTGTGAATATTTAAACTAGTAAGGATACATAAACAAACAAAATTTTGATGCATGGATTGATATAATTTTTTTGAACGGAAATAAAATGAATAATTAATCCGTAAGATATAAAGAAATCTTAAGTATTCTTTGCTGCTTAGATATGCACCATCTGTCGTTTAAATGCAATTTTATACAAGATTTTGCACACATTTTCAAAATTGAGTCACAATTTTTTTAAGATTCTGTCACTTTGCTTTGCAAACATTACTCACGTCACCTATCTGAATATAGATCTTTAAAAAAATATTGCTGAATTTTAAAGAAAAAAGATTTTTTTGTGTTATTTATCCAAGTCATCGGTGTCCTTAGGAATTAATGTGACTGCTCAGTTTCGCCCGATACTGTATCGGCCGATCATATTCTTTCAGCCGACAAGACCAGAAAAATTTAGTCACCCGACCATCGGCTTAAATGTGACCTAGCTAGGCATAAGAGCTAGTAATTCAATCAGGGCTCTCAATTTCCCGACACATTAAAACTTCCCATACTTTTTTTATCTTATCAACTGATGCATCGCTGTGTATTGTATTTCTGAGTGCATTGAATGGATGGAGACCTTGAAATTAAATGCAAACAAGTCAAGGAAGACCGGATAAGAGAAGAAGAACAACTCCTATGTAACGAACCAGACCTATTTACATTACAAGAGTCGTGCATCCTTAGTATAGAACACGATTTTTTGTATCAGTCTAAACACGATTCCTTGTAAATTTAATACAAACACTTTAATTAAGCATTACAATGTTACGCAGAGCACATAATGATTAATAACCATTGATTCTTATGTCCTGGTTTCAAACTCTTAGTGTAAATAGTAATACAATGTATAATATTCACGTTTATTACATGTATATACCCATCAATTTCCTTGTTTTTGTTACTGTTAATTTTACAGAGTTTGATCCGATTTTCCGGATCACCACACTGTGGTTTTCTGAATCCATATCACCACTCTCTGAAACTGATGACGTAGTACGCAAAAACATGACGTTATGTTTCTTGCGCGTTAAAAAGTCCCTTGTTATTATGCTTTGTTTTATGGATAAATATTATACAATTGATCTCTAAAGTTTTATTCTGTATATTTAGCTAGTTATAAGGGGGTATATAATAAATTTATCATTATAACAGTAACTTGATCCGAAGAGCCGTATCACGTCTCGTTGACAGCCGCGGATCATTAGATCAAACTTGACGCTTCGAGTCTCGTTAGATCTGATGATCCGCGCCTGACAACTCGACGTGATACGACCGTTCGGATCAAGTTACTGTTATAATAATATATATTTATTTAGTGTACAATGTATTTCTTACTTTGTTAATGTGGACGGGGATCAATCAAGTGATCCATTGACTTAAAAAAATTTAAAAGGTTTCGTCCAATGTGTGGAAAAATTATTTAACTGACATGACAGTGGGAATCTACCAGCACTTTTAAGGCAAAATATATGTTTTACAACTATATTATTCACTCAAAGAAATTATTAAACTTCGGTAAATTGTTGTTCTGTTAGCTTTTTTATTAAGGGACATTTCGCTATTTATAGAAGTCACGTGATGCCACCGGTGGTGGTGTACGTCATTGCGTTATACACTCTTTTATCTTCATGCAATAAGTAATAATAGTTTACGTTTATCAGATAATTTGGTAGATTATCAATCTTTTAATTTTCTTTTAAAAGCCTATATTTCCCGAGAAATGATTTATATGCTTCTTTAACATACCTGCGTGGAGGAAACATAACATATATTCATCTCACTAGTTTAGCAAAAGTGTTACATAAAATTTACAAGAGTCAGGAAAAATTTACAAGGAAGCATAAATGGTGAAAATTAAAAAAATAAACATTGGCTGATTTTGATTAGTTTGCTTTTTCTCATAAATTTCATCTGACTTTATTTCACTTTTAGCTAACATATTCTGATTTTTTTTCACCTATAAATCTCTATTGAGTGTAAATTTAGTAAAATTTGTCTATATCTGTAATTTTTTAAAAAGAATATATTAACTTATATTTTTCAAGACTATATCATTTTCAAAATCTAAGGAGAAAAAAATTCAAAGAATTTTCAACTTTTCTTAAACTGTGAGATGATTTTGAGTCTCCACCACAGAAAAAAAATGTTTGTATCAGTTCTTAAGCAGAATATTGGAAAAACATTCAAAACGTCATTATAAAAAAGAGCTGATAAATCTCGATAATAAACTGTTCATGTTACTTTTAATAAACACAAAGATTCTTTAAATAAAGTAGAGTTGAATCGATGTTTAACTAATCTTGCCACAAGAACACTACAGGTGGCGAAGGACGGATTAGGATTACGTACCGGTCAAAGTACGAGTGTTGTCCCGTAAAATCGTGGACAAAGCGTTTTTTCTCGAAAAGTATTAAGCGCACTAAGCTGAAAATTTTAGTAAATGTTTAATAATCATATTAAAGTGCATGGTAATTTTTTGGATGAAATATAGGCAAAAATAAAGATTTTATTATGCTTGAATGTGCACGGGATATTGTCCTACGGCGCACGGACAAAAATTCAAGGTTTTATTAAAGAATACACAAATTTGAATTCAAAATAAAAGTTTAAATACATAAGATTTGGATTAAAATTATCTTTATTCAATTTCACAATCAATTTTGTAGTCTTTGTAAAAATTTCAAGGAATTTGGTTAATTTTTGGCAGTTTCTCAAGCATTCGAAATGGGAAAGTGGTAAACACAAAACACGAAAAATGGCAACGTTTTATGACGTTACGGCGCACCGGAGAGCAGTTCCGTTTTAATTCGATGTTGTAATGACACCTTTACAGACTTGAAATAATCATAGAAGCAAAAAGCTTATAAAAATATCACCATCTTAAGTATAGAAAGAAATAAGAGTTATTTAAGCGAAGTCTTTTTGATCGAGTCCCTTGGGAGTACAAAACATACGGACATTTCCTAATGTAATGGCAAAAGACGCTGTCACAGTAGACCGCCGATATTTGATTTTCTATTAATTGAATGAGAGAATTTAACTTTTTTTTCAGAAGATCGCATGTGGGTGCCAACTGGTTCCTCGACTGTTTATGGAGACAAAAGAATGTGTATCAATGAAATTCCTAAATTTAAGTCGGACTCATCCAACTTCATTTTCAGCAAAGATAAAACGTGACACTGTTTTAAAACTTTGACGTTATAATCCATGCGCCGTAAGGTGATACAATACATGGCATAAAATCACATAATTTGTTTTTTCTGCATATATTTATCTTTAATTTGCTGTGTATATTACTAAAATATATACTAAATAATAGTGAAAATTTCAGAACGCAGTGATGTTTATTTTTTACACTAGATAACTTGTCCACGATTTTATGGGACAACCCTCGTATATTGTAGGTAATTGAATGGATGGACTTTTTCATGTGTGCATTTAGACACTTGTGTCACTAATGCTGTTTATGGGATATGGCCTATAAATACGAAACTACCCAATATAAAAAAAATCACTCTCTAGTTTAGTTCATTTACACGGGCCTGGAAACCGTTGCAGATCTGGTGAAAAAGTGCAAATAGGCTTGATTAATATGATTTTTTTAGATTGTCCCTGTGCCATTATTAGGGCTGATTGTGTAAGCTGTACATGTTTTATTCCTAAGAGTTTCGAAATCCTTAAGGTACTAAGTTTTAGACCATACTTTTATTACATTAGAGAGAATTTAATTTTTTTTTCCATTGCACATTTTAAATGCAGCTAAATATTAAGAAAAATCGTCAGTAAAACTTTTGATTCCCAAAACAAAAAATATCCTCTACCACCACACTGTATTCGAATGTAGAATGTAATCCAGCATGATCTTGTTGTACTGACTGAGATGATGTCGAAGACTCGGTTGACGTGCAGTTTTTCTGTATTTCAGGCTTGGATTAAGCTGTTTTTTTTATTTCTTGTTAATTTGAAAATAAGAATGATTGAAAAGTGATCTGACCAAACGGAAACATATTCTTGAAAGTATAAATCAATACCCTGTACTTTAAGGTTCAATGAAATTGTAAATGCATACACCATTTGCTTTTATAAAATCGTAGTTAGCCAAACTGGTACAGTAAGGTAAGAGACCAAAATTACAGCGACAGCCCCTCGAAAATCTCAAACATTGATCGATATATGCTTTAATATAAATTCTGACATTTAAAACACTTTTAGCTTTTATTCTTAGAGTTATGTTAAGTGCAGTTTTGCGCTGTTGCTTTATTCTATAAAATTTGAGATACTTAGTATACCAGGAAAGCCACAGTAATGTTATGCACAACCACCACTCATCTCAACAATAGAGAAGAAAGGTATGTGAGGAAATTATGAACATGACCTTAATTACTCGAAAAACAATTTTTTACATAACATGAAAAATATTAGAACAATTTTATTAACATAATATGTTATTTCAATTTTGTCATTTCAAATCAGTAACTGAATACTAGTACATACATGAATCTCAGTACATGTTATAAAATATCAAATCATAATTGGTCAAACATTCTCTGCTACAAATGTCTTTCAGAGTATTTATGCTTACAGATAAAACAAAGCGTTTGACATTTGAGGAAAGCTGGTTATAAGCAGAATTGCAATAATGAATAATACAGTGTAACTACTGGACACTGAATATCTATCTCAGGTTTTATAGTACTTGTGTACTGCGTACATATTTTATGAAATTTAGCACTTCTTAATTGTTTTGATAAGATTATAGCAATTTAAATAATGGTATGGGAATCCAAACAGAGATTTGAAAAATAGACAAAAGTGTTCCTTTTATTTGTGCAGTTTTTCGTATAAAGCGTTTTGAGTAAAACGTGAAGATCTTGTGAATGTCACGTGCGGGGTGTGTAATGTGCACTGTCATCTACTAAAGGCATCTGTTCATTTTCGACTAGTATAAAACAAATTATCAAGATACTTTATAAAGAAATGTCTTATTAATTGCTTCAAGATCTTCTTTTTAAGCTCCTTCACGATGCTACTCACAGATCTGCCAGGCATGATATAAATTGCGGGGCATTTGTTGTTGTTTTATTTGGGGATATGAGTAATATGAAAAAAAAATCCATTCAAATGATTAAAATATATTTTCTAAAAATTATTTGAAGTTTCTCGATGTTGTTATTACTATGTATTTTGAGAAAATTAATTACTTTCCGCATATTCAGACGTAACTATAATATTCTTTGTGTTGTATGATCCCAGCTGATTGTACGTATCTCTTTCCTGATTATCAAAGCATGCATGGTCGTAGTCTGAAGCAATATCTGGCACACAATTGTCTTCATTGAGATGGTTGTAAATGTCGCTTTGAATAACATTGTCCTGGTCGCAGGATGGGTTATTAAAGGATATTTCACCTGATACCTATATCAGATATTAGATACATTTTTTCATAAAAAAAACTTTAATCATATATAGAGGTGTTCAGTATCTTTCACAATTGAAAGCAATAATTTGAATTGTATACCGGGTACTCACCTTTAACGTGTGTTTTCCTAGGCCTGTTTCTCCAGTGTTTTTACCAGCATTTTTCTTTTGCATATTAAAATTATTAGATTTAGAGTCCTCATTTACCTGTCTAAATGATCAATACAATAAAACATATATCTAATAGTAAAAGCTCTGAAATAATTTTATAAGAATACTTCACTTGAAACCTTATCAGAAAGGCACCATGCTATTTTATTGTATTTATTTGATCTACTTTCAATTCAACTTATACTTATTCAAGTAAAGTACCTGTTATAGTCTGTTTTTTTCTTACACCAAATAAGATAAATGTATAGAAATCCACATACAAGAACACCAAATGTAATTCCTCCCATTCCAAAACCAAATAATAAGCTTATATCCTCATTGTTTTTCTCTAAAAATTAAATAAGTGTTATTGAAAATAATATATAATTATAACCTGTTTAGGAGGGAGACATTCCCAATTAATAGGTCTTAGTAGTGTCGTAAACCGGGAGCGGTTGCGCCCGAGGGTGATAACCCTACTTAGACCTGATAATTTGTTTTATTATCACGAAGAATCTAGATTATCAATTCGGTAAAGTAGACAATAGTAATGAAACCTTTTGTGTTCTTCTACTCTGCTCTGATGCCATACTTTCAAATTATGTCAACACACATTTGCTGACGTCATCAATAGAAAGTATTGTTTACCTATCCCGTATACGCAGCAGTAATATATAATTGTATTATTACTAATACATGTAATAGTTATTTTGCTTAAAGCACAGAATTTCAGAAGCCGACAACACAGTTGTTAAATACCCTGCGCTTGAGGGATACATCAGGAATTAACTCACCTCGCGTGACATGCTTTAAAGTAATCAGACTGACAATTCTGAAGGATACATGTAGCAATGTTTGTTGTTAATTAGAATAAAGGGTTAATATTCAATTACAAGGTGCAGAAAACGTTAACAATGGTCAACGGCATAAACTTATGGTTTCCGCTATATGTAACTTATGCTCACACTTCCATGGCATCTGATTCATTTTTTGTTTATATATTGTTCAATTTGACTCTTAAGCATTGTTACTATTCTTCATCAACAACCACGTTCAAAGTACTAAAATAAAGATTCAAATTGGATATTTCGCTAAGAGATTTACCGTTTTCGCTAGAGGTACTAACTTCTGGCACCATTGTACGTGAACATATTTTCCTAGATCCGTTATGTAAACAAAATAAATCCTCGGAAGCTCCATTGCACTGCTCATTTATATCACAAGCATCTTCCAACAAAAGGTTACCTGTGAGAAATAAATAATAAACAAGAGTAGCAACTTGTTAAATGTTAAAGTATAAACGTGGTTCACAAAATTAGATTAAAGCGTACTTCATTTTAGTTTTTTTTTTATATTTTAAGATATAAGTAAATTTATGTTCTAATTTAGATATACGAAACAATCCAGTCAGATTACCCTGAAAACACATATTGTACATCAGTATGTAGCCTTCTTCACATTCACAGACTCCACTTGTTGCATTACAGGACGAATAAGGGGTGCCTTGTTTACACTGTGATGAGTCAGAACAAAATTCCCCAATTCTTCTTTCTTTGAAATATAAAATTTTCTTATTATTGCACTTGAGTTATAAAAAGAATTTAAAAGATATTAGAATTATATGACAATTATAATTTTGATTATATTGTGAAGTGTCTACTTGATGCTGATATACTTTATCTTTATATAAATAAAATATACTTCAAATTTTATACTTTAGATATACTTTTTTTATCATTTAAAATCAATAAACTTTTGAAAACACGTAGAAGGGTAGATAGTGATTGCTATCATTTATTACAGTATATAGCCAGTGTAATAACCACAAAACATAACCGGCACTCTGTTAACAGGTACATATTTCTTATTTTTATAAACGTACTCGTTCTTATCATTTTTCTATATTCTGAATTATTTATAGGAAATAATATCACTTAGTGCTTACATGTATAATAAATACTGTAGAACAATTCCATATGTGTTTGAAAGGAATACGTGTCTATATAAATTGTACAGGCATATACGTATTTTTTTTAATAAAATGCTATGGAGAGGGGAATAAATCTTAAATATTCACTTACCATTAAATTTCTTCTCTTCACAATTAATTGTAATGTATGCATCAGTATTGTAATAGTAACGACATGGCTTGAACATTGTGAATTTAAATGTTGGGGAGAAAATTACTTTCATTTCCTCAATTTCATACAGTTCATCAGAATCTATTCCATTATAAGAAGGCTCGGAAGTCAAGGAACAAATAATGTTACACAGGTCCTTGTTCTCTGTAAATAAAAAAAAATAAAATCTGCCTTTCATCTTCTTTATATGACATATTGACATGTATCAATTTCCTTAGTTTGTTATCTGAGAATTTTTTTTAAATACCATTTATCATTTTAGCGGAATTTACTTGATATTATGCATTTATTTAACTTTGGCAGATCTTGATCAGTGAAGAAGGAAAAACATTAAAAATAACGGTTATGGACAATTATGTTTAAAAACAAATACCTGTAAAAATAGTTTTAAAAGAATTTTCATAGAATTGACAGGCTTCCGATGAGTTATAAAAAGATAGTACGTCCAGAAAGCAGACTGTCCTTGAAATCAAAAACATAACAAGTAAGATTTCTCGGAAAAATTTCGTTTAAAATTATAAATTTCGAACAAAAGAGAATAAATATGACATTATTTTGAGCGTGAGGAAATCGTGACATAAAAGAAATCATCATTACCTTGCACAGGCTACTTTTGTTTGCAGAATACATATCACACGAAGTAGAAAAACTGGAATATGAGGTAAGGCATTACGATAAATAATTATAATTAATCCTGTATCAGGGGTTATAAAACTTTATACGATGTTGTCTGTGCTTTCAAAATCTTTAAGGAACATAAAACAACAAAAGTTGAAGAAGTTAAAAAAATATCTTGATACGTTGATAAATTGCCAAACTATCATTAGATAAAAAAGACATTATATGATCACCCGGCGCCGTCGCCGTTTAGATTCATTACGTTCGACAACATCATTGTTTCTCAATGCCTGCTCAATCCATCACATACATTATTTTGATGAAATTTTCTTGGATTAATTAAAGACTTAAATGTACATCCGTCCTGTTTATATGATTTTACAATGACATTAATTAATGATCTCAATGAATCTCAAACATTGAACACCCTGACTGCAATTCGACATGAAGTCATGAAGTGGGCATCTTACATCTGTCCGATTTCTTTCAGTATTAGAAAACAAGTACTCGGGATGCATTTCATATGTAAATAATAATTTTTCAAGGTGTGAACTTTATAGACTGTTGGAAACAAAAACAACAACCCTTTCGATGCTAGTATGACCCCTTTTTTCGTTAATTTAAAAAAACCTACAGAATCGGGAAGAAATTGAACACTTCACGGAACAGTTGTGTCATGCATTAATTGTGTATGAAATACCGGGATTTGCGGATGACAAAATGTTCATTTCTAAATAAAGGTTTATTTTTATTTATTTACTCATGTATAAAACGTCATATTCGAGGATGTACAATCTGAACATACTTTGCTAACAAATACATCAACAATTTATTTATTTATTTTTTAAACTCCTGATTCATATATTATTATATTTCTAGAAAATTGATGCCGACTAAATGCTAACAAATTAAGTGCTGTGCCTTGAGCAGTTTAAATTTTATGGTGCTAGTCTAGTCTACGAATTTTTTTTATTACTCAATGTACATTGCATTCTTTAAAGACTCTATTGCACGGGTATGGTACAGTTTCCCTACAAAATATTGCTGTACAATTTTCTGCGACTTTTTTGAAGTACCAAGATATTACGTAGTAATTGATTTCGACCTTATGTTTTAGTTGTTATGAACTTTGCAATGTATATTGAGAGAAAATATGGTTGAGCCATCATCTCTTGCTCTTCAGAGTAGAAAATATCCTCAAATATGCTGGTTAGTAAAGCTTTTTACATAATGCATTTTTGTACACGAGGAAATGTCTTTTTGAGCAAATATCGGGTAAAAATGAAAAGAAAAGTTCATTAACCCCTTCACTTCCGTACCGGTCAAATTGACCGATGGCGCGTTAAAACACGACTTCGCGAAAATAAGATCTCCGTATCTATTTTGTGGTAGCATGAAGGTATATAACCTATATATCATCTTTTTGGAAATTTTCTCTACTTTTAAAATATCTAAAAAGATTATATCTTGATCGCCGGTATTTAATCGATTTTACGTTGTAAAGACAAACGAGACTTTTTGAAAATGGCGTAATTTTCCAAAGCGATTGCCGAATTTCCAGACGATTGACTTTAACTGATTAACTTTATAAGAAAGCATGGTATATTCTTAAAGAATATTTTCTCTACTTTTAAAATATGTAAAAATTATTGTTATTACTTTAATATATATTTTAAAAACAAGAATTTTTTTGCACTTATATGTTTTTTATCGATTTTATTCGCAATATTTAAACAAAGCTCAGTTTTACGTTTATTTCTGTGTTGAAATAGGAAAAACAAAATAAAGCTGGTAATAGTAGAGAAAATTTCCTTTCCAACAAGCCCTCATATGCCTTCTTACACTCAGTATTTTCTTAATTACGATAATTTTAATTTGTGAACTTTGCATAGTTTTTATGGAAAAATCGGTCAATATTTACATGTAACGTCAAGGTCGATATTGTTGCGTCTTACTCGAAACAACAAATTCTTTTATAAGAATTTTTTGACCATTCAAATATATTTTTTACTGAAATAAATGCATAATACAAAAAAAAAAATAGATTTCAAAAAACAAATATATACTTTCGTTCTGCCTTTTGTGAAGTGAATGTTGATTTATTCATCTACATGTAATGATGTATATTTCATGAAGTGATATAGCCTACAATATTGATAAAAATTGTAGATTTCCAAAATGTCGATCTTTACCAAAAAAAAAAATCAATCAGATTTTTAATATTGTTGTATCTTGTTATACTGTATACTTATTAATTTGCAATTTAATTAGATCTATATTTAACAATATAAAAACTCGCATTTATAACGACTCAATACTGTATGAGTTGATACGAATTGAAATAAACACGTGTTTCCGCTTTGGTGTAAACATGATGGTGATCCGAAATCTGAACGTCAATTTTCATGATTATTTCACGACGAAGATCATCACATCAATGAATCAAATAATACGGATATGCCTTTGGTATTAGCAGGTGAGAATACGTGTATATTGACTGAAAAGTTTAAGTTTAAAACGCAATAGGGCCTAGTTCACGTTCAAAAGAAAACTAAATGTACACATGTACTAGATCTTTATGTTTCAGTGTGCGTGTTTCGTATCGTTCAGCCAATTTTGCATTGCTTTTGAACTTTGATGCTTTTGACAATCGCTCGTAACTTCAAAGTAAAATCAAAGTTGTCATAATAATGGATAGTTGTTTTTAGTATCTATGTACCAGTGTGTACAGGTGTACATGTACCACTTTCACATTGAATTTTTAGGGTGCTTTCAGCATATGCAACAATACTTTAGATTCAACTTTCGGCAGCTCCCTGCTCCCCATTCGCGCATGCGCATTGAGACTTTCGTTTTCACTTCGGATTGTGAAAAAGAAAACACTTCGCACGCAGGATTGGTAAGTTCCTTTTTCATCGAATTTTAATGTCATGTCTCATGTAGGTCATAGATATAGACTTTCTTGTCTTCTTATTAAGAATAGAATAGTATTATGCTATTTTACTCAATTTATCAGGTTCAGTACAATCAGTACGTTAAGCTCATTGTTACATTGTACAACAGAAAAAAGCTTATGATCAGCTGTTTCACCCCATAGATATTGTTGGGATATGTGCAATGATTAAAACACTGTAAAATGATGCACCACAGAAGTTATGCTGAAAGAGGGACAAAATTTCTCAATTAAATTTTAATTTAATTGGGTACACATCATCATCTGTAGCACACTCAGGTCTTAATTAAAGAATAGGTATGGATGACAGAGCTAGAGCACAAAAACTTATGCTTGATTGTGGATTAAATTCTCTAAATTCTTTTCTCAATTGTACAAAAGCTAGATTTCATTTCTGTCAATTACTTCTCCGATATTTAATATCTGTACAATGCACATACAGATAGCTGCAGCGTGTTAGTCTGTTGGACCAAAATAGCAGTGTATCAATAGTAACATTTTGAGATTGCAGTTTAAAAACGGCCACTGTGAAATAAATCAATATTTGTGCACAATAAATATAAACTTTTTTTCAACTGGTAGCGCTGTAGCTCTCAGACCTGTCAGTGTCACCCAGTATATTTGTTTCAGACAGCTACAGTTCCAGGCGCGGATCCAGAAAGTTTTCAAAAGGGGGGGGGTGAGGTTGGATCCAGAAATTTTTCAAAGGGGGGTTGAGGTTTTTTTTCCAAAATGAGGGGTTGAAGGCGAAAACAGTTAAAACCTATGTTGTACACATACATATAGTTGTTAATTTAAATCAATAGAATATCGATACAGTGTGGAGTATGATTTTTGAAAGTGGGACGTTGATCAATCTGGGAAAAAGTACTTGTATACATTACCAGAAAGTTTTTGAAAAAGAAAGGAAAATAAATCTCCGAACCTGAAAATACTATTTTGTAAAGGGATGGGGTTTTATTTTGTTTTAACATGTTTAACAACCCAATTTCTTTATACATGTGTTATATATTACAACATTAGCCTTTCACCTGACATTTTCTGTAGTAAAAACACAACAAACAAATTGGAACTTTCTTATTTCTCTTTCTTTTTTGTAACCCCCCCCCCCCTCTGGATCCGCCACTGAGTTCTGAAGCTATTTTTTTTATTATGAATACAACCTAAAGGTTTTAAAAAATGTTTATTAATTAATTTTAAAAAGGATATATTCTCCCAGAAATGTTCTTGTTTGTAATAATTACCTCATAAACTAGAGGTACTGTGAGCGATGAGCTCACTAAATGATACCCCCCGCCTCCCATATGGTTATAACTGGTGAAAAAGTCCATGTTTTCCTGTGGCCGGGAAACCAAAAATATGTGTCGGATCAAAAAGTAAAATAGGAGGTGCACAATGGCAATATGTAATAAAGATTCTGTGAAAGTTTCATCAAATTTCATTCAGTGGTATGAGAGGAGTTGCGGATAAGAGATGGGTACCCCAAAGCGTAACAGACGGACGGACGGACAGACGGAAGGACGGACGGACAGACGGACGGACGGAAAGACGTACAGACGGACGGAATTACCGATTACTATATACCCTCCCGCTTTTCAAGCGGGGGGTATAAATATTTTAATCCCATCTCCGTAGATTTTTCGAAGAAATTCTATCTTATGATTGGCTGAAGTCTGTTGCGTGAAGGAGATGGATTACTTATTCCATTCAATTGTAAATCAATATACAGTCAATGTATTATGTAACAAACACAATGTGACATCATAACAGGCACAGTTTAAGGGTGATGAAGCATGTAGCAGAGAAAAAAAAAATATAAACCACAGATAATATGTAAATGTTTCATTGGTGAGGTTATGTTACATAGTTTTTTAGTGACATTTCATACATGACACGGCTTTACCTCACCAGGTATAAAATTTACTAACCAGGTATCATACCATACCCTGTCACTAAAAGACTATGTAACTTACTAATAGTACATGTACCCTCTAAGTTGTCATTTAAATGACCAGTATGATATCTGCACATAATCATCACTAACACATGGGGTAAGTCACATGTTGCATACTTTTATAAAGTTGATGATATCTACTGTATCTTTTACATGGTGTACAATTTGACTGACTTATTATACCCCAGGATTAAAAAGCGGAAGGGTAAATAATGTTCGTGGTGCCATCTAGCTGTATGTCTGTCCATCCATCCATCTGTCTAGCTGTCTGTTGGTCTGTAAGGCTTTGGGGTACCCATCTCTTATCTGCAACTCCTCTCATACCACTGATTGAAATTTGACAAGACTTTCACAGAATCTTTCATACATATTGCCATTGTGCATCTCCTACAGATGATCCGACAGTCAGATATTTTGGGTTTCCCGTACCAAAACATGGTCACTGCCATTATATTCATCATGAACATATGGGAGGCGGGATATCATTTTAAGTGAGCTCATTGTTCACTACCTCTAGTTTATAAAGTTTTCTTGGTTGATTATGAACATGAAAAATGAAGAGTAATATTTGAATCATTTATAAAGAGATACCAGCAATATCAATATTTATGCCCTGTCATGAATATGGTTGGGACATTTAGTGTTTGTCATGTCCGTCCTCCATCCCTCTGTCTTTCCGTCACACTTTGCATTAAGCTCTGTTCAAAGCTTAGTTTCAAAGAAAATATCCAACATATTTGAATCAAACTTAATCAAAATATGCTGATAGATATTGGTGAGAGGTATGCAACTGCATCAACATCTTTTGACCTTGTCCTTTCCTTTGACCTTGACCTCACTAGTCTTTTCTTAAATCAGTGTCAAACTTCATATGCTGATACACACTGATGTAAGCAACTCACCTGTATTAACATTTTTGAAGTTGACCTTTCATTTAACCTTGACCTCACTTTTATCGAAATTGTTTTTAAGTTAGTTTTAAAGAAACCATTTATAATTTTTTTTTTAATTTCATATGCTGAAACATACTGATGCAAGCTTTTCAACTGCATCAACAGTTTTGACTTTGGCATTTCCTTTGACCTTGACCTCCCTTTAATGAAATTAGTGTTAAACATAATATGCTGATACATACTGATGTAACTATTCAACTGCATCACTATTCAAGATATTCTGATCAAATTTCATACACTAATACAAGTTTTCATGTTGCATTACTAATAGGAATTAATTGATTGAAAGCTGCCACTTAAATTGATATTAATCAAAAATTTTTGATTAGCAAGGGTGCCTTTTCTGTAATTATGAAATGTGTGGACCAAAGGTCATGGGTTCATATGTGGTAGTGGCATTACTGATAATTGCTGAATATTACTGATTAAATTAAATGCATTTTATTGTTCCCCTACTCTGTCTATGGGTATTTAGTAACCAAAGGAAGCATTCTAAGTGTATACTGTAAATCACTTTTTATTCGCGAGAACTTTATTTTCCCAGAATTACGCAAGACAGTGTGCCCGTGAAAATTAAATTCTTGTGTATAAAAATATTCGTTAAGATTAAATAGAAGAATAGCTGCAGATCTGTAGCGTTATGGTTTTATATATTTGTCTTTGACCATAACGCTAAAGATCCCGTAATGCTAAAAAAAATATGCAATTTTCGGTGCAACATTTTGGGAAGAATTTCTACACTTTTCAAGATCGGTCAATTAAATACCTTTCACTCCCTAATTTTAAGCATATTATTTAGCTAATCTATATAATTTATCCATCTCCCAACCCTTAAAAGTCATCTCTACAAGGGATAAACTTGCTTGATTAAAAGTATTTGTTAGATTGCTGAAAATTTACTTCAAGCGAGTTTATTTCCTATAGAGACATCTATAAATGGTTTGGAGGTGGAAAATTATAAATATTGGCTACAGAATGTGTCTAAGAATTAGGAAGTGAAAGGTAGTTGATTGACCAATGCTAGAAAGTGAAGAAATTCTCCTGGAAAGAGCGCAAAAAATATTGCGCTGTAAATTTCACCTTTTTTGCATTACAGGATCTGTAGCGTTATGTTCAAATACAAATACACATGTACAGTGGACCCTCATTTATCCGGACGCTTTGGTTCCCAGTCAATTTGTCCGGATATGTGAAGCATCCGGATATCTGAATCACCAGTTAAACAAGACAATATAACATTTAAAAATTTCGTTCCGATGAAAAATCGTCCGGATACTGAAGCATCCGGATATCTGGCGTCCGGATATCTGAAGGTCCACTGTATATAAAGCCATAACGCTACAGATCTGCAGATGATAGAAGAATAACCACAACTTGTGAAAATTTTGTCTAGCTAATCAAGAGTCAATGACTATCTCGCGAGAAATAAGGTATTGTGAAAATTTAGTGATCAACAGTAGTTATGATAAGTAATGGTGATAAGCAAAATTGTGAATGCCGTTTAGTTTAACTTACGAACCAAATTCAATCATTGGAAAAGTGTTGCATGATGCTCAGGTGACCTATAAAGCCCATGGGCCTTTTGTTTAAATGTTTACAAACTTAATTTGTATCAAACTTAATTTGTATCAATAACTAAGGTCTTCGCGGTTTATAAAGCGTAAACTGCCCCAAGTTATGTTATATCGGATAACATAAGTTGAAATTAGCTTCATTCCTTAAATACTAAACCAAGTAAAAGTGACCCCCTTAGACACTCAGGACCCCTCCTTAAAAACTGGGATGTTAAATTGGTATGAAAAGTCATAGTATGAAATATTAAAAGTAAACAACTCTTCACCCTACCCTCAAAATAGGTATTTCACTTATGGAAAAATGGTATAATTTTTTTGCTTTTGACTTGGGTGGACACCCCCTGCAAAAAAATTCCTGGATCCCCTCCTTTTATCACAATTACCCCTGGTAGGTATTTTATTTCAATATTAAATAAGGATTATAATAATACTATACTCATTAAGGGCTATATCATAGAGATACTTATATTTTTGTTTTAATATTTGTATTTTTTAATTGTTTAAAGTACTATTAACAATATCCCTTTTTATTTAGCTTGGATAGAAAAGAGATATAAAAGGACTTCATGGAATTCACCAACATCGAGACATTGAAGATCCTGAAGCATTCAAGTACAAGATGACAAAGCTTAGAAATTGAGTTGTCTTTTTCACCATTGGCCTGCCTTGCAGAGTTACTTCAGTTCCCATAACAATGTTGAGAAACCAGACAAATGAAGTGATGTACATTATATACATGACAACAACCATGAACATGTATAAGTGAATCCGCTTCCCAAGTTTCATTATTCACCCACTTAATGATTTTTCACGGTAAAATTTTGAATGTCTAAATGTTTTATATAATATTGTTTATATAAATGTACATTAAAATTAAATTTTAAAAAAAAGCCTATTTGAGAAGCTGATCTTAAAACATTTAAATTATTGTCTTTTATCAGGCTGATGAAGTTAAGATTGGGTACTTGAGGGACATCAAAGATGCTTGCCAAATTTCTTTTCAAGGATATGGTGGTATCCAACCTTGGCTTTCTAAATCCAGCAAATGGAGGAGATCTACCACAAACTGCCCTTACTGTGCTAGCACAGAGATTCACTTCCTTGGTGCCCACGAATCAGTGGGAACAAAGGGAAAAGGAATTCATGGATTACCAAACAACTCCTGCTCTGGACCTCCCAAGTTTTGTGGAAAACACAAGAAAAGATTCTACTGCATGGGATAGGATTCTGAAGGACAAAAAAATACATCACCAAGACACCAATGCATCCAGTGATGATTGATTGATCTTATGTTGTTTAACATCCCTTAGTCAAGAATGTTTCACTCATATGGAGACGCCACCACTTGCCAGTGGAGGGCTACAAATTTTGTCCTATACTCGACATTCAGGGCTATTGAGCAAGGAGGGATCTTTTTTTGTGCATGCATCTACTGCAACTTCAGTTAGTACAGTCTCATCCAAAGGACCGGTCTCCACATTCTATAGTGGGATTGTAACCCGTTACATAAGGATCAATTCCAAAATTCGTGACTCGAGAGCAGTTTCCAGTGATAGTCAAAGCCATGCTTTAATGTTGTGCCTAACTCCAATGCTGGATGTGAATGAGTCTTCTCTATGGTGAAGAAAATACAGACAGAGACCCCTGCTAATTTGGACAATAAAACAAATCAGTGCCCTACTTACCACCAAATTAAAAACAACAGTGTAATCTTGTTAAACATGAAAGGACTTTTTCCAGTCTAGTGTACAGGAAAAAAGCTTGTGTTTCATATAACAAGGACTTTAGTTTTTTTTAAAAGTAGTGATTAACTCTTTGGCTGTTTGTGTCTTGACTGTTGACTGTAAATATTCTTAACTAAATTTTTAACAGATCTAGAGGAAGGGACTGGACTTCTCTCCTCCTTTTTTCCGAGAGAGAGAGAGAGAGAGAGGGGGGAGATGTTTTTCTGTAATAGGTATTTCTGCGTTTAATATGTTAAAATAAAGTATCCCAATCTGTGCCTTTTCTGCTCACAAGAAAGAGTATTGCATATTGCTTTGTTTATACAATGAAGATACCCGTTATACAACCATTGACTTGGTTACGGGCTCCGACCACCCACACAATGTCACTTGAAACTTAAAAGGATGTCACAATGGATTTTTATTTACATGTTTAAGTTCTTAATTGAAATTAAAATGATCTTCTTAATTACCATACTAGTTACATGCAAGGTTTCAACAATGGAAGATTCTGGCGAAACTTTGGCGATGACATTTTTGGACAATCTTCTAAAGTTACTTCCTTACAGGAATATGCAAGAAAAGGTATTATAATAAGGAGTATGCTAAAGATAAATATTTTCTCAATATAGTATGAAATTATTTTAGTCAATGGAGCAAGTTATAAAACGCACCCATAACATGCGGAAGGGGGAGAGGCTTACTTTTCTGAGAGTAATCGTATGCTGAATGTACTTTTAAGGTCAAGATGCCTGCAGATTTATTTTGAGAAATTAATTTCTTTAATATGTCATTTTGTTAGCTTGAATTTCAATAGTATTACACAATTAAAGTAGCTATATTCAAACAATGCAGTATTGCTTTCATGTACTACATGTACATATACTGTCTTTTTATATAATTTTTTATTAAATTAAAGAAAGTATATACATTTGTTTGGCTTATTAATTAAGTTGCATTAGATACATGTATGTTAGAATGCTTTGAATGAAATCAGAAGAAAAAAATGTTCAAACGAAGAATGTGTATCATATATGATAAAGAATGATAAAGAAATCAACGGAAAAGACAGAAAGATTCAGTTTGGACACAAGTGAAATGCATAGTTTGTGTAAAATGTACCACCCAAAATCCCCAGCTGGGATTTTCAACAGGTACATAATAAACACTGGGGGTGGGGGTGGGGGTCTCTTTTGCAATACAATAGATTACTATAAGTTTACAATCTGTTTTGGCTTTAAAGTTCTTTAATTATCATTTTAAATCTTCATAACATTAAGTTTTGCGATATATATCATATCTCCACACGAAGACATAGACCTGCGCTCCCCATGTAATTCTGTAAATGATCGACGTGTGATAAGTATACATGTATATAGGCCTATAGGTCTACCCCTCTATACCATAAAATATGGATATTTTATAGTGTAGAGGGGTAGACCTATATTTATACTTATCATACGTCATTTACAGAATTACATGGGGAGCGTGTGCACGTAGAATTACATCACTTACGGAACCTTCACATGCACCGTGTAGATAGGGTTCTAAAAACTTATTGGTTTACCTGTTTACTCTGCAGTGTCAAACAAAAAGGATGGGGTGGGGGTGAGGGGTTGTTGTTGTATGTATGCATCCTTTGTGTTTAATAAGCGCAAGCGGTACCCCCCCCCCCCCCCCCCCTCCCTCCCCCCTTAATCAGACTAGGTATTTTAACCAATTAGACAAAAGGTTTGTATTTCAAGCACGTTTATATCTTTGTAATTCTAGCTTTCTTCGATGAATACTGCATAAAATATAGCAGCATTGAACATTCACGTAAACAGGCGACTGCACGAATAATATGCGTACAAGCTGTTATTCTTACTTTCGCTTTGAGTGTGACGTGACGTCATAATAACGGTCACATGGTGTGCACGGAGCTGCCTTTAGACTCGTTCCTTTCGCTTTGAGTGTGACGTGACGTCATAATAACGGTCACATGGTGTGCACGGAGCTGCCTTTAGACTCGTTCCAATACTTTCATCTGAATACCCACTTTCTAAGCCCACCATGAACTACGAGCGGAAGGTCAATTAATATGTAAGGACACCAATGAACAGGTAAATTTTTATTTTGGTATTGAAAATTTCTGTATTTCTAAACTTTAAAAAAATAAAATCTAATTTCATTTGTGTCATTCTCATGATATCGCATTCATACAAGTTTATAAACATTTGATTTATATTTTGAAAAATAATGTTTGAAACACATAATACTTATGATGCTTGATTATTCATACAGACGTATTATATAACATGATTTAAACGTAATATCTATCTGAATGAATGCCGAGATATGGAACAAACTGTTTTTATAGACTGCTGTTGTATTTCCAATCTGCATAAAGTATGTGGTAAGAATTTCCATTTTCTCAATTTTTCAGACACTTTCCAATTATCCTACATCATATACATGGGTGGTCAAACTCACTGGATGGTTTATCAACACTCCCATGATCACGAACAGCCTTGCGCCAGAAATTTTGCCCTGAAGTAACATTGCAGTCTATTGTCTCCTTTCTTTTTACAACCCTGGCAGCCATGCAGGTATGAAATCTATGAAAGCCATGAAGGGACATAGAATTTTTAAAATTTATAAAAGTAAACCGAGTTCTTGATTTATACAATCCGTTCTCTCGGATTGACAATATGTTATAACAAATTGCCAATTCATTCTCTCAGATTACCAATTCGTTCCCTCAAATTACACAGTCCGTTATCTCAGTTTGTATAATTCATTCTTTTAGTTTAAATGATTCATTCCCTCAGAATGTAAACCCTTCCCATGATTTCGTTTAAATTATTTATCTGTACATATCGGATATGGTAATACCAGTACATGTTTAAAAAATAAAATATTATAGTATTTTACATCCTAACTTTTATTATTTACATATTACGGTCCAAAATGAGAAAAATACATGAACATTTTCAAATCCATGTGCTAGTACTGATATTTGTACAACAAAAAATCTTAGAAGTTTTTGTGTTACTTGTAGAATAATTGAAAGTCCTAGATACATGTAGTAAAAGTGAATATGGGTCCTGTGTAATCATAATATTTCTAAAATAAATATACGTTGAATTAGTTATGAAAAAGGTTGGAAACGACCGGTTGCTGAAACAAAATAAATAGAACGCACTTATTGATTAAAATGGTTGGATGTTTCTGTACATATATATGTAATGAAATTCAAGAGCACAGATTTCCAAAATCATAAGACTGACGTTGTAACAAATCAAGATGTTGAATTATCAATCTGTGAAAACAAATTACCAGTATGTAATTCGAGATCACAAATTATGAATCAAGGGGGCGAATTAGTAATCCTTAAGATCGGATTGTGTAATTCGAGATCTCATATTATAAATCAAGGGAACAATTTAGTAATCCTTGGGATTAGATTGTCTAATTCGATTTGATATCATCTTTTACTTTTTTGAAAAATTTACGTGTCTCTTCCTGGCCTTCGTAGCAATCTAATGCCAGATTCTTTTGCATGTTGCGATAGCGTAAACAGAGGTCAGGCTTTAGTCAGATTGCCATATATGCTATTTGTTTTAGTTCAGTAATTTTACCATGATGGTTTACTACAAGTTGTTAAATTATCAGTCCTGATACATTGACTTAACAATATCATTTAACTACTTGGATCACATAATGAATAAAATTTTAATTTTAAAAGGAAAATCAAATAAACGTAGTAATTTTAGCATTCTTAATTTTATTTATAAATATAAATTTATATATACAATGACATGTATCTGTTTCAAAATACTTAAATCTTTTACAGGATAGAAGCTGATCACTTGTACTTGACAGCAAATAATAATGTCTTGGACAAGTCAAAGAATTTCCTCCGGTCTTACAGAGAAATGACAGTTGATAAAAGAATGGTGGACACAAAGTAAAAGTGCTCTTCAACATTTTGTTGAAGATTTCAGTCTGATTTGGAATTCATCTTGCAATATTTCTGTATTTGTATATTTGGATATAAGCGTCAAATTTTCAACTTATTGACTAAACAGTTTTGCATTAAATATTGCCAATGCTATCTATTATTATTTCCCTCCAAGATAACATGTCAAGTCTTTATTGTACCCCTTAAGCTCTGTTATACCAGAAAAATCTTGCAATGAAATCATTTAGTTTTTTTTTCTTGTTAAATTAAATCCATGAAAATAAAGATTATTTTTAATGTCATCAAGAGAATGGATTTCTTGTTTAACAAAAAGATAGTATACATGTTTTGCTAGGGCTTTGTAAGAAGCAGACCAGAATTCTTTGCTTGCAAACTTTGTCATTCGCCATTTTTATTACGTCAACTATTAGATGATTTATCCATGTTTGAAGCATTTCAAAATTGATATTTACTTACAGTTTAAAGCAGAATTCTGTACTGATATGACCTTGACCCCCTGAAGAACAAGAGTGTCAAGGTCAATTTTTAATACAAAAATGTTCTTTCAACTTTATGGCCCATATCTTACAAGCAATATCATGAAATATACAAAAAGTGTCTAGAATTTGTCCAGAATGTGAAATAACAAACATATATATAGCCAAAAACTTTAAAATGATGTTGCTTAGCATCCACTTAAAGGTCATTAAACAGATATTTGAACTAAAATGATGCATGGATATTGCAGTTCTGATCCCTTCTTGAGAGTATATTCAGAATTTTCCATGTCAGCATCCAATGTGTAAAATTATGGCAAGAATATTGAAAAGTGTTGAAAAAAATTGATGAAACTTTTGCACTTATTTGACCTTTGACCTCCTAAAAATAGTTCTAATGAGGTCAAACTTTAAGACAATTTATCTGTTGTATGTCCCTTATAATTTTATGACCTCACATCTAACTTTTATATCTGCTGGGATGCATAAATGTGTCAAGGATGAGTAAAAAATGAAAATTTCTGCCCGAAAATTAAAGAATTCTGCGTTGCTTAGCAACCCCTTTTAAGTAATTATATGCAGAATTGAAAAAAAAGTTTATGTGTTTCATGTAGTACAGTATAATGCTCTTTTGTGGGTATATCCCAAATTTCCTATTTCAACATACATCATAGTTGATATTTAGCTTGAATATTAAAAAGTATCAAAAAATTCCAAAAAATTTTGCACTTAATTGACCTTTGACCTCAATTTTTACTAATAAGGTCAGTGGTTGAGTATCTAAACAGTCATAAAAAATCATCTGTAAGAAATTTCCTACAAAATGGTATGCATTATGCCTAGCTTTCCCCTTGGATAAAAAAGTTAGAAATAATTTAATTATGTCATGTCAAAAGACCTCCAAAATCACGTAAAATGCGCCGGAAGAGAAAGGGTTAATGTTTAAAAAATAAGGATAACAATATTGTAAATCACCTGCGTTAATGTAAAGAGCAATACTAGTATATGATAAGTGTCTCAAATTGCCCCTTAAAATGAATATCTTAATTTTACTTTATATATAGCTTTAATTTGTACATGCGACCTTTATTGGTCATGTTCAATTTGATCAAAATGCCATTGTTTTAGAAATATGACCTCATAAAGTTCATGTTTTCTCGCCATTATAGCTTATATTGTATAAAACTGCTTATTTGCAAACAGTTTCTCTTCCAGAAAATATAGAGCGAAGCCTAGAACAAACTTTATATTTTTACCAAAGATGTATCTATCCAATACTAATTAGTGACAGAAAAATTATGTATATTCTACGCCGCGCTCTATGTTTCCAATAAGAAAAAACATCAAGCAAAAAGCATATTTTTGGCTTTTTTTTGTTAGATTGCGAAAATTGCAATACTTCTCATGTCATTTACAGCCAGTGCGTGCATATAAATGTGAAAAAATATTTTGGAGGTATTTCTAATGTTATCTCTTCTATGAAATGAATATCAATTAAACATATCTGAATATCATTCTTAAATGTAGATACTAAGGAGGCGAAAATTGGCTCTTGTCATATATATTCCTTTGATATGAAACACTTTAAAACATATTATAAGAGCCTGTCATGTGATTATCAACGCTGTGTTAAGATTTAATTTTGATACTTTTCATGGCTGGAAATTGTAAATTAAAGAAATTATCTATAGAACATTCAAATTATAAAGTATAATTTACTTACAGACTGAAATCCAATTTGAACTCATATCTGTGAATCTATAAGCTGGTGCTCAAAATAAAACTTAGATATGTCAAGCTCTTTAAACTATTAACACTAGTACAAAACAGGAAACTTTAATATCTCCTTTAAAGTAAACGACCACACAGTTTGCCCAAAATATTAACTTAACACATTTTTTATCATCAAGGAAGTAGTTCAACACTTACTCAGCTAGATCTATTTAAAAGAAATTGTTTAAGGGCCCTATTCATGAGTATCATTCTAACATCCGATGAGTTTTAAAAAAGCAACATAAATCAAATAAGGTAATTCCATCCTCAGAATTTTATTGGTTCAAAGTAGAAGAAATGCATTTATTTTCACTTCAAAATTAGTTAAAAGCAAATAATAATAGAAGAAAAATGTAAAGGTTGCTATTAGAAGTTAGACAGTACTAAACGGAATGGTATTTCAGCATTAAAAATATTCATTTTTTGTGGACAGTATTATAAATGTTAGGTAAACCCTTATTAAAATACATAATCCTGATTCTTAAATACAAAAATTATGAATATCAGCATTTATCATTATATTTACAAAAAATAAATACCTGAATATATAAGGATTTTTTGTCCCTAGGAACATTTTTAAAATTGAATTTATTGATTAAATAAAAAATATATGCATTTTTATCATTATTTAATAACTTAACAATTATTTGAATTACACCTATTGAAAAACATTCATCAAAGATATTTTTCTAAGAGATATGAATTTACATGTAGATAAATAACATTTTTTGCAACGCCTATGACATCACAAGAAGGTGGAAATGCCTTAACCTTATAATGATATGAAACAACTTACTTTCGTTTTATTCATTACTTATTTGTTTATCATATAAAATCTCATAATTTTCGATCAATTTATATCAAAGTATTAAAACACAGGAAGTTTGTCATATATACGTGTCAAAATTTTTAAGTCCCCACTTATATTTTTTCAAAAAGTCAAAAACCTTAGCATCAATTTACTAGTTGCTTACACATTTGCCTTTAATTTGCAATACTTACCTGTCAAGGCCAAAAAAAATGTAATCGAATGTGTAATTACTCGACCGTGACCGTTTTTGTAAAAAAGCATGAAGTTCGAGTCTCTTATTTTTCGTATGTATTCTTCAGAATTTTTACTTCCATGTGTTCTTTATCTTTAATTGATAACGAAAAACACAAAAAAGTTTAATTAAAATGCGGTGTATGTCCACACAACAATGTTCAAGTGATGTTGAAATGACCTAAGCTGGTCGCAGTTAAGGAGAGTTCTGTTTTCTTTGACTGTATGACTTTATTTTACTTAAAACCTTTATAATTACCGCCCGAAAAACTACAAAGCATACCTGAATTACTTTTAATCATTAGAAATTCCTAGATTTTCAACAAACACCATAAAATCATCATAGAGTTTATCCGGAAAAATCAATGGAACCGGAACCGGAAGTGCCCTCCCCCTCAATGTCAAACTGGATGAGTGGGGAATACATGTAAAAAGATATTATGTAACTGTTGTAGGCAAGGCAGGGATAATTTTGGTATGCCTTTTTGTCATCCTAATCTTAACCTTAATTAACATGTATGGAAGAAGATAGACCGTAGAGTGAGACAGCTTTTCCAGCAGCAGGATCTAGCGGAACTAGAGGACGATCTAGTCTCCACATGGAAAAAATTCAATAAAAGAATTTTTATTAAATAGTGTGAACTCTCTGAGGAACGGTTGTCTTGCTATAAATTCCTTTGAAAAGAGTATAATGCAGTATTCAACGTTGTGAATTTTTAATTCTAGGGTGCCTTAGCGTTTCTGCGTATTGTGTTAAAGCGCCTAAATAAAAAAAAAATTAAGTGAGATAAAAATGTTTAGATACTTTTTTTTATCCTGTTACTTATTAGATTATACTGTTTAAATAATTCGATATAAGAGCGGTGTAAAATAAAAACTTGCCTGGGGACTTAGAAATTTTGACTAGAATATATGACATCTGTACGCTTGATTTGACGCAGTACAAGTGATCCCTAGGAGTAAATCCATTGCTTCAGTAATACCAAAAAGCTTAATCTGGCTTTAAATCGTCATCCATATTTAAATGTTATCGATCAATCAAAAAAAAAAAAAACCGCTACAGACTGGAACTAACTTTATTTTTCGGAGTATTGAATAATTTAAAATTTTTCTTTAAGAAAAATAAGTTTAAGCTCTACCCTTACCAAACTTACATTATTGATTCATTGCTGATAACCTATGGGGTTTTTTTTAGGTTAGGGCAGTGCAAGCCCTAGTCTAATTCAAATGCTTTTTATCTAATCTCGTATAATTATAATAACATCCTTGTTGACTTTCCAGAATAATATATATTGTTTCTATACTTCACTTTGGGAAAATAACTTGTACACATATGTACGTATGTAAAACATATATTTGCTATATATTTGCTAATGATAAGCTTAAAGGCTATTTCAAGGTCACAGACATTATGTAAACAAAAAATAATTATTTAATGAGAACTTATATAAAGTCCTGAGTTTATTCCTCATAGACTTCACATTCAATTGATGAATCATGTTTGTACAACGTTCTATATTATTCTTTAATTAAATGTTTTTATTTCAAGTCTTTGTCTGAGATAGAATTACATATATTAAATGTACTTTATTTCTTCATAAATTTACAGGTTCATCGATAGTTGTGGTTAAAAAAAAACTAGGTTTCGAGCGGGAAAAATAAAGACAGGAGCGCGGCTTACGGTACAAAGAATAAATGTCACATTTTTTACTTCATGACAATGATCAATCGATTAGCGTACGTGATAATTTTATGCATAAAAGCCTTCGGTGTGTATGCAAATTATCACGCAAGCCACATGATTGATCACATTATATTAAAGCAAAAAAATAGACTGTTATTCCGTAAAAGTGTGTTAAGGCATGTTCATATGTAGATAAACGCTTATCTACAGAAGCATGACAGGAAATAAAACGTTTAATATTTTTTTTCTTCGAACATTAGCAAAGAACATCATATCATACACTAAGCAGTGAATGACAGTGAATGACTAACAGATTATAAAGGTTGGTATACATATATTGATTTTGATTTAATTTTAATTTAATTTTTTTTCTTTTTAAAAAGGAATTGAGTGTTAAGGAAATAAAGCAATAAAGCTATTTATTTAGAGAAACTCCCTGCTTATCTGATCGTTGTGTAATGTCTGTAGTTTCACTAAAGAAAACCAGGAATGTTCTCGAGGTTTTACGGTCCCATCAAATCAAAGGTACAGTACAATGAGACCTAGTTTGCACAATGCTAGTGCTTTCATGTGTTTGTGGGAACTCTCCCGTTTTCAGATCCTGATCTGGGACTGATGTCCAAGTTATTCAAAATCACATACATTGTTTATTTTTAAAAATGTAAAGCACTTCTGTTAAGTTTAAGTTCTTTCAAGAAGGCAAAAGTAAAAAGAAGAAGATTTTTAACGTCTTTAATAGACGTGATAGAGTATATGTCAATGTTAAAAACTGTTTGCTAAAGATTTGTTCTCGGTTACATGCACACAGTATTTAAATATCAATTGCATGTATTTCATTTCACAGTGTCTTTAAGGATGCCCTTCCTGATTGTTCTTAGATCTACCGAAAGCAAGAAATGGTATCCAGAAAATCAGCCGTATGATTTTACGGTTAAACTTCCAAGAAAATTCCATGTAATGTCTTCTTGCACATTGGAGCTGACTGCAATTTATGCAAAGCGTACATAAATGTGCCGTGTGTCGATAAAGAAATCTACATTTATTGCGATGCTTGTGAAATGTCCAGAGTAGGAGATGAGGAAAAACCACTGCTTCGTAACATGGTCTTAAACGTGGATAGAATGGATTATAGCGAAATATTTCAAAACCCATACAAAGTAGCAGTTATTGACAGAACTATAGACCATCTCCACATCGAGATAAAAACCAAGAGCAATATGCATGCAACCTTTCTCCGCGACGACCTGACGGTAACCCTTATGCTCCGAGGCCCATTTAGTTATTCACTAGTTCAGAACGATTCTTTGTAATTTTGGAAAACGTGTTCAACATGCAGAAGTAATGTTTGTTAATGTTGGACAGAAGTGATCTTTGTTATCTACCCTCATGACCATACTTCAATCACAAATGCAGTGCTGAAGCAAACATACAGTTCAAATCAAAGTCAAACGTTAGCGCTTTCTTTGTTATCTTCCGACGTTTTATAAGTTGGCAGTGAATATCGATATCTATAACGTATACGTGTGCAAAAAATTCTCTAAATAACTTCTTTTTTGTGGACTTGGACGGGGGGGGTTAACTTCTAATGCTTTATACCTACATGTATGAATTTCATACATTTAACTTTCTGGTTTAGTACACTGTACATGATTTTAATAACAGCAAATTCCCCTGCCCCTCTCCTGGATCCGTGCATGAAGTCACAGTTAATGACGGTGCAAAATGACAAGGAATTTATTAACAAATAGTTGACGATGGTAATGTTTGTATTGTGTAAATGAAACTAGACAAAAAGGAAACCATTTGGTATACACGTGACATTTTACTACAATTCGATGAATCAATATGTAACTCTAATTATGCTCAAGTATTTAAGAGAACAGCTTTACATATAAAAAGGAAAGATAAGATATATCTTATGCATATTAAAATTATCGCATTATTTCCTCTTCAGTTTGAAGGCATGTCACTTCTGACAAGTGAGTTTTATCAAGGATTTTAAAAGTTAAATTTTACAGAGAATATTGTGGTCAGTTTCAAATTTACTGATCTGCGGTAAAATTGATTTGACTTTTTGTACTTCTAAAGCTGTCAATATTTGTATATTGTTTTACTTCCTATATCGATATTGTTCTCTAATATAAACACTTCACTGTGCATCGGTTGAGGGCCTCAAATTCTGACATATACTCATTACAAAGGACCATTAGGCAGTAAGAATTCTTTATCGTGGAAATTTATTGAAATTTTTATACGCGATTCTTTTAACCTCTAACATATTTTCCTTATACATGTACACCTTTTTTTTCACTTCGTTTTCCTTCTTGTTTATTTCAGTGTTTTGAAATTCCAAAAACAAAATCTTCAGAAAACCGTATAGTTGAATGTCATTCGGTTGATGCATACAAGGGGTCATCGAAAAGTTAGACTACTGCGATAACATTTATAAATGTATTGTTTTATTGCTCACAAAATTTATCAGGAATATAAAACAACAAAAGTTTAAGAAGTATTAAAAATTTAAACTAAAGAAATTGATAAGTTACTTATTTATCAGTAACTATTAATAAAAAAAAATATGATTACGCGGCGCTGTCGCAATTGATTTTCATGATGTCCGAACGCGTCATTATTTCTCAATGCCATGTCAGACTACCTTAATCACCTCACTTGATGTGATTCCCTGGAGTTATATAGACTGACATCCATCTTGTTTGCATGATTCTACAATTTCATGGACAGTCAATTCAAATACAGAATTTTGTAAATGGGTCTATACATTATAGAGAAGGATGCTCACTTGATTATGTCAGCATATCATTTGCTTGTTGGAGTTCAGTTTTTCTTTCATATGATCAACGTCACTTAATAATTCAACAAATTACCCTTATCACATGCATGTCTGTTTATACCTTCAAGTTAATTAGATGCAAGTATGCTAGAGCATGCTCAAAACTCCCACAATTTCTAAAAAGAGGCAATCTATAGACACACAAGTCGATGAAACATTACAAATTTCTAATCAATTTTATTGAGGAATCGGAAGAAAATAAATCTTTGACATTATATAGACTTCCAATGAGGTAGTGACTATTCTCATGCAAAGCTTGAACGCTAGACATAAGATGGAAAAAGCAACGGATTTACGGAAGAACTTTGGCTCTAACTATATCATTAAATGATTATTTTTGGCATTTCTATAGAAAGTTAAAGATAAACCAATTAGCCTTTTCTTCATAATTAAGTGTAATATTTTTTTTTACCATGCATAATCATGTTTGTGCTGCTACCAACTCAACTGAAACACTCCAAGCCCAAGCTTCATGATTAGACTAGTGTGCCATTGGATGCCTATCGGTTTTTATTAAAATTACAATTATCAATAAAAACTTACAATTAACGACTAAATGCATGGTAACTCGATCAACAATGAATGTTGGACCTGCTCATGGTTCTGCACAAAATGGAAACAATACGGTTCATTGTTATTTTCATCATATGACAAGAAATACGGACGTATTTGTAATAAGATAGATCTTGACAAGAAGAAACTGTGGGTGTGACTGGTCATCAAGAGATAATCACTCCTACATGGCATCTGATCCAAGCTCTGTTGTTTTGGAGGTCCGTATTTGCTCCTAATTTGTATTTTTTTATGATTTTGATATAGCCTTGTCCTGATTTTTAAAATGAAGGTAAGAAACAACTTCTAACGGCAAATAATTATTATTTGGTCCAGCATAATTTTTTACCTACATGTATTTCGAGTATTCCGAAAATTATGCTTTCCTTCTTGAAAATGGCGTTAAATAGGTCAAAATGGCGATTCAAAATGGCCGACATCCAATTATTTGAATTTTCTCTTAATGTCGTTCAAAAAAGAAAATAATGTGTGAATATCTCACTGAGTGTAATGCAACTATAAAAAATGATAATAGAATGCTAACATTATTACTTAAACTTAGAAAATTTAGTCGTTTATACATTTAATTCGAATTTTCTCTGATTTATTTGTCTATTGTTTCTACATGTATATTATGCTTTGTTCAGGATTTTACATTTGCAAATATACATACACTGTACATTTATATTTTTTCCTCTGCATCGCACTATTCTATAAATGAATGATGGTGCAGCTAATAATTATTTGTCAAAATGGCGATTAAAAATAGCGGATATACACTGTATATATTTTTTTCAAATCATTTCTTAATGTTAAAATAGGAGATAGGATTTGTGAATATCTAACTGAGAGTTGTACAACTATGAAAATGACAACAGAGCAGTAATAGTATCACTTTAAATCGGAAAATTTGGTCGTTTCAATTTGAAATGTGTTAATTAGCTCAAAATGGCGATTGCAAATGACGAACACTCGAATTTCGTAAGATATTCACTCTGATTATTTCTTAGTCGTTTTGCACAAAATAAATATATAAAATTTTGTTTTGTTTTTTAAATAAATGAAATGATGTATAAATGTTCAATTAAAGATTAATGAATTAATTACTTTTTTATGTGGATAAACTTTTAAATATATTTTCCGAATTAAAGTGATAATATTAGTGCTCTTTTGCCATTTTGACCTATTTTACGCCATTTTCATGAAGGCCAGCATATTTTTCGGATTCATCATACTCAAAAATCTATGCTGGACCAATAATAATTATTTGCCATTAGAAGTATTTTTTTTCTATAACTCGGACCAGACTAATATTGAAAATTATTCGTTATCCCCCTATTCTTCATAGACTAGAGAGAAAAAAGAGTTTATTTTCTCATGTGACACGAGAAACTATACTCTTTTTGTCTTTATGATGTGAAG
The DNA here is from genome assembly GCF_032062105.1 of Saccostrea cuccullata. Lineage (NCBI taxonomy): Eukaryota > Metazoa > Mollusca > Bivalvia > Ostreida > Ostreidae > Saccostrea > Saccostrea cuccullata. The sequence continues at coordinate 15,295 of NW_026928149.1, read as the reverse complement.
CATGAACTATGTGTAAATCATTTCTTTTGCCATTACGAGGGGTTATCAAAAAGTTCGTGGACTGATGCTATAAAATTAATACTATGTAGTCTGTGCTTTAAAAATTTGTGTGGAAAATAAAACAACAAAAAATAAAGAATTGTTGAAAATTTTAGCCTGATACGTTCATTATTTGCCAAATTATTATAAAATGAAAACGACATTAAATGTTCACCCGGCGCTATCGTCGTTTAATTTGTTCTCATGACGTCCGATAACGTCATTGTTTTTTCAATGTCCGCTTTTTCTACCTCATACACATTTATGATGAGATTCTCTGGAGCGGAGTAAGGACTTCAACCCACCTTGTTTATTATACCCCCCGCTTGAAAAGCGGGAGGGTATATAGTAATCGTTAATTCCGTCCGTCTGTTACGCTTTGGGGTACCCATCTCTTATCCGCAACTCCTCTCATACCACTGAATGAAATTTGATGAAACTTTCACAGAATCTTTATTACATATTTCCATTGTACACCTCTTATTTTACTTTTTGATCCGACACATATTTTGGGTTTCCAAGGCACAGCAAAACATGGAAAACATGCAATTATAACTATATGGAGGCGGAAGGGGGGGGGGTATCATTTAGTGAGCTCATCGCTCACAGTACCTCTAGTATTACTTTATGATGTCATGAGCAGTGGCCTTCAATGAATATAATATTACAAATAGATTAATACATTGGGAGAGATCCTCGCTTTATTGTGCCGGCATATTTTGCTTTTTGGAATTCAATATCTACAACACTTGATTAACGGCATTTTTTACGTGATTGATTTTTTACACTTTGACTGCAAGTTGACATTAACTGTGTATATCTCTTTTCTCTCTGAATCTATTTTGACATTAAAAGACAAGTACTCTGGATGCATATTATTTCTCTGTAGCCAGTTTCAACATATATTAGGTATATACCAGTTTTTTTCAGGGGCAAAACTTTATAGAATGTTGGAAACGGAAACCCCTTTCCCCTTTTGACGTCAATTTCAAGGTCTCATTTGTTTGGAAGTTCCGTATATTTACGATAAAATTTTATAAACTTTCAGAATGAAGTTAAAAAATTTCATATTGTATGGAACAATTGTGTCCCGATACATACCTGAATTAACGGGATTATTGGATGTCAAATGGTCATATCAAAAGAGTTTTTGTCAGTTACACATAGGTCGCTAAAACGTCGTGCTCGAGGTTGCGCCGCCTGGACATACCATTGCTTACAAAAACATTACTAATTTATTCAAAATAAAATTTATAATTTATGGTTTATTCTTAAGATAGAAAAGATGATGCTAACTAGATATTTTTAAATTCATTGATGTGCCTAAAGCGGTTTTAATTTTATGACGCTAGTCCACGACCTTTTTGATAACCCCTCGTATTTTAGGTAACTCGCTATACTCGGCGTCACACAGCATGGTATTGGAGAAAATTTTATCAACAAATACAAACAACCATTATCATATGGTTTGAAACCAAAATCCGATAATACGAATGAGATTTAAACGTGTATGACCTCAAAATATTACTACGCAAAAATGCCATGCCGCTCTTTGCCAATGTCCGACAGCTTTAAAGTTAAACATGCTATATATAATTTGCATCAGTTAAGATACGGTTGGAAATTTATATATTTTGTTTACCATTAAAAGATAGGAAATTCTATCAAACATCTACTCTGTAATGACATAATAACATTTATTAAACTGTTACAGTGTACATGTACATGTAACAGTAGTCCCAACCTTGATGTCTATGCTTCCCCTCGAACATACGTGTCTATATACTGTTTACGCGCTTACTTCTTCATTTTCACGAAAGGACTGAATTTATTTCTTTAATTGCAGATATTGACTGGTCTTTTTTTTTGTTACATAAAGACTTCTCAAGTAAAATTTTGTGGAAATATTGATTTTTTAATCACACTCCATATCTTTAAACTGTAAAATGTGAAATGTTGTTGTCAATTGATAAGTTTAAATTGTTTAAATAATCAGAATTTATTATAAGTGTAAAAATATAAATTTTGCAAATACAATTTAAAACAAATTTCGTGCATGGAACAAATAAAACTGAATTTAACAACTTTCTTAGATTGACTCACATACAAACTCCCTCACATCTAATCTTTGACAGCTTCGCTTACTTTCTTACTGTCCAGCCAATTAAATTTAAGATTGACAGTTGCCTCAGGGCAGGGGGAATCTGTATTAAATAAATTTACAACACTGAAATTAGGTAGAGCTAAGCATAACAAATTCAAAGAACACAATCCTAAGTTTTAACCATAAAGTTGATAACAAGTATGAGTAAATTACATTGATATAGTGAGACAGGAAAGAGATGTCAAGAATTAGATACTGCTACCATGTGCAAATATGTCCTTTTTAAAACATAAAATGAAAAAAAGACCTTCAACAATAGAAGTCAAACAAGACTGAATATTAATAATACAATTTCAATGTATACATATATACAGGAATAGGCTGATTAATAATAATTTGTCATTTAGAAACCTCATAACACATAATCATATCAATAGATACAAACAAATGTTAATCATAAATGCAAAGAATAAATCATTTGTTTAAGTGCGAGGTTAAACCTAATCTGTGGGAAAATGTGCAACATGCAGCTATACCCAAAATATCTTTGATATGTGCTGGAATAATCCTTATATTAGCTCTTGACTAATCATTTGAATAGTGTGCAAGGTCACATCCTTAATATCGTTCAGGTGTGTTCGAAGTAACACATTATCAGTCCAATAGTGTCCAGGGAATTTGAGTTTGAGTTTTTATAACCCTTTTCACAAAAAAATCTTACGAATATTTTTTCATTACGTAGAAACGCAATATAAAAGTAGTTAAGAAAGTTCTAATTGCAAAATCTATCGTAACTTTACGATATGTCCAACCCTCTCTGAAGTATTCTCAAACCTATCTAATTGTAAAAATATAACCACAAACATCAAAATACCGTTAAATAGAACTTTCAAAAGTAACGTCCAATTATATTTTATATTTTTCACAGTCATTTTGGAAAGATAAGAAATTAAATGAAATACACAACAAAATAAGTGTATTTACGATGTAAGTTTCACGGAGAACTTTTGTAACACCTGCTTTTACGTCAAACTTCAAATTTCAAACTTCTTGCTAAATACCAGTAATCAATTGCACTTCTTATTTGTTGTCAATAACTTTTGTTTTGCTGATAAATGACGAAAAATGAGCTTATTCTTTGTTATCATTTACTACTTTTAGGATTATAAAGCATACTGATACTGTTGCTACGCAGGTAAGTTAAGGTTACAACCAAATATTCTACTTGTCAATGTGATATGACGTCATAGTAAGCTATATGACGTGAAGTTTAGAGATAACAATTTCTTTAAATCGATATCTTAGATTGATTTGAGGTCGTAAAAATGAATCAAAATATACAGAGGCAAAATATAAATGGAGTATTGTCGTTTCTGGGTCTCGGTAGTTATCACAGGGGTTAAAAACCAAACCTGTGACGTCATAACTGTTGATCATGCAGTAGTAGAGTGAAAGTGAAACGTAACGAGAATTCATGAAAACAAACACAAGAAATCGGAGTTAAAAGCATTTAGAATGAATATCATGTGTGATTTATGTGGAAATAAAGCTGATGAATAAGGTATGTTAATATATTTCTACAATTTCTTCGTAAAATAAAAGCAGAAAGGGTGTTTACTTGCCGATCAGCCTTTATTCTGTCGTTCGTAACACAAAAGATGCAAAAGTTCAACACTACGCCGCACACACTGAAACTTAAATTTTGTTTTTATCTAAAGTTCTTAGTCTATTGATTTAGGAAATTGCTGCTAGAATCGTATGTTAACAGGTATTGATGAATTTTTTTTCGATCTTATAAACAAGGTGTAAATATTTTGGGAATGTTTCGTCCGAAAGTGTTTAATAATTATTTCTGTGATAGGGCAGTAGGATTCTAGCAGCACTTTTCATGGCACAGAGATGTTTTTACATAAGTATAACTACAAAATTATGCCCGTGGTACATATACATATGTATATAGTGTTGAATTTTTCACTTTTTAATTAAGGCATTTTTTTCTAAATATAGACGTCACGTCATGACGTCGTGGTGGATTGTTTAACGTAGTATAAGTCCCATTAAAGTCTATAGAATGCATGATGATAGCAACAGTTTCATCCATGACTTTTCCGATTTATTAGTGTTTACATATTATAAAAAAAGTCTTAATTCGCCGAATTCTGATCTGTTTGCTGCCTTAACTAACCCGCGTAAGAACAAAGTCTATCATAAGTAAAAATTGAAGTTCAATCTGCAACGATGCGTTCGTGAAAAGCACTGAAGGTATTTTGCAAGAGATTCGAAAGTTAAAATCTTACGCAAAAACTTCAGATTTTTGTGAATAAGGGGTCTGATAGAATTAAAAAAAAATTAAATACATGGGATTCACCTAACTATATACATGTTTACATTGTTTTAAGCATTTTGATTATGTTAATGTTAAAATCGTGTGATTTATCTGATATCAGTTACGGTAGCCTGATAGTTGAGCGTTCGCTTCGTGATCGGGAGGCCCGGGTTCGATTCTCGTTGGCGGCGCCGCGACATACCAAAGACGTAAACAAAGGTAGTGACTGTTGCTTCGCTTAACGCTCAGCATAAGAAGTGAGAGTAACGAGTTTTTCGGATATGACCTGAAAAAACATCATTTGTCGCGGTAGTCGTTGGCACGAATGAGAACCCTCACTGCTCAATGGTCCTGAATTTCGTATATTATTATTTACATAGTCTTTTCGTGACCAGGTACGGGATAATACCTGCTTAGTAAATACCATACCTGGCGAGGCGGAGCTGAAATTAACTAACCAGGTTTCATCCCGTAGCCAGTCACTAAAAGACTATGTAACGAATTTACCCCCATCGATGAAACATCTACGTATTATCTGTGGTTTACTAAGTTAATGATAGGCCACGGTACTTTTACTCATCAACGTAATTCACTCAACCTGCTTTAAAAAACATTTTGGCGAAAATCCGACTAAAATCGGTACCGCCGTTTCAAAGATAATCATTGCTGAACGTCTGCATTGGCACCTGTAAAAACTATCGATAATCCTTAACAATGTCACTTCCGGTTTAAATGCAATCAAGTTCAATGACGTCACAAGTGTGTCTCGCTTCCCTAAAGTGATAGGTGATTAATGACAGAAAGCGCTAATTCCGATAGTTCATTAGAAAAAGACTCGCCAGAATTCTTTTGTGGATCGTCAAGTTTTGATAAGGATTCATTGCTGTGCAATAATACAGAAACTAAGAGAGTATAACCCTTTCGTTTTAAGCCCTACGCAAGTGAACCCTCAGGCGAAGAAGAATCGACAACAAACGATGCAGGGCCCGAGGAAGCAAATCGTTTGCATACTATGATATTGATTGATATATGAGTAAAACAATAGAAAATATTCCCCAAAAACATTTTAAATCATTATTTTAAAAAATATGTTAAATAAAAACATAATTCGACACACACCCCACCCTAAAACTTTTACACGGCATAAACAGCTGATAACATTAACAACGTTGGTCCCTACTAATTTTAATTTAATTTTGCGTAAATTATTTTATATGTTGTGTGAACCCACTCTTTTTCTACACTTGTAAAAATATTTTTCATTGTCATTGTTTTTTTTTTTGTTTTTTTTAGTTTTGCAGTATTTTTTTGACAAACGACCCCATCCCATCTAGTGAACTTGGATGCACATCTGATGCATGACTTTTTAAAATTAGTTTGACGATTAATTGTATAACAGCATATGTAAACATTTTGTAGGTGCAGTTGTGGGAACTGTTCTTTTATGCTTAACGCCCGGGAATGCATATGCAGCAGTGCTGCCAAGAGGAGGACAATATAAAGTCCATTTTTTGTAGGAAGACCAAGGCATTACCTGTATAACTGACCACCCCGGAGTAGCACCAGCCTGTATAATCATATGTGTACTCCAAGTAGCCTGTAATTAATATAAACAGCAGGATGGGGGAAATATTGAAGGTTCTTCAAAGTAATGTGCATTATTTCTTACATGTATATGCGTCTTACTACAAATTATCTTTCAGAATTATCTTTCCAATCTTTACATTTCATATGGATGTCTATCAAGTTTACCATGAATCAAGTGAATTTACTTGAGTTAGATGTCTTGAACCTTAGTAAAAGTTTGCCTTCTCTTCAATACTGAGTAAATAAATCAAATTCTTAGGCTTAAATAACATGGTAAAGGGTAAACCTTTATTATCTTGGTTCTTGCAAACATGTCAAATTGACCATCAAAGACAAAAAATATTTTTTTATGAATGTTTAATTATATATTCAAAACTCAATTAACTTACATTGTATTTTTTACTCCTCACACATCTAAATTCCTTAACAACTTCAATATTATCATATTTACATGTACAAAAATAAAACTGCAAGGTATTCTAGAGGACTATTTTAATATATTGACTTTATGAGCAGTCAACTCACTTTAACATACTGTGTACCGACTTTCATACGTGACGACTTTATTTCGCGATTTACTAGGGGTAAACTATTTAGCGACGATTAATTTTCGCGATCAGACCTTTTTCGATCATTTGTAAATAGATAGAGAAACAATAAGTACCGGTTCGCGGCGAGAAGTATACGCGATGATGAGATTGTTGCAAACTTCGTAAAAATTTCTCGCACGCGAATTAAAGTTAGTTTAAAGTATTCCCAGGTATCTGGCATTCAAGATATCATATTTAAAATAGCTGAGTTCAAATGTAGACGTGATTTAAATTTTTTTCTTTGTTTTTAGAAAATACAGATCTATACACAACCTTTAGACAATTAGCAAGGTGGGTATGGGGGTATCTAAGAAAAAAAAATCTGAGTTGTTTTACCACCATGTGCTGTGAATTGTATCCGAAACAGTTTAAATTGATTTTGAAAATTACAATGGGTTTAAACAACAATAATTATTCAATAATAATTATAAGTTAAATGAATTGAATACATGTACAGTAGAGCCTCTTCAACGGATTTTTTTTCTAAACATGCATTAACTTGATCGATTAAAGCACCATGTCTAGAGTATCTTGAAAGTTTGTCTTGGATAGCAGTCTCTTTAATGGGTCTTTCATAGGCACTGCAAAGTGGAGGAGGAACATTGTTCAGCATGATATACCATTGAAGTTCATGGTCTGATCCTCTGCTGAAGGTATGACCACTTTCATTAATTTGTCAATGTAACCTGCATGTTTTGTTTTTAAATAATTTTGTACAATACAGTCCAACATCATGCTTTACACATCTTAATGATCAATTAAAGCAAAAAACGCTTTCTAGCCACTGGCATATTGATACCCGGGGCCATGAACTACAATATAAAAAAAATCTACTATATGAAGAAGTAGAACTACATGGGCTAATTTTTATATATATGCAAATACTACAAGATGCATTGAAGTAAAAAATCACTAGATATGTATGATATTTTAAATTAGATGCCTTTATGAAAAAAAATAATACTGATTATACTATGAGAATTTAATACATGCATCCTTCTTACCTTCGTCTGATTCTTTTATTTTAGTTTAGCATTTCTTTGATCTCTTTCACAAATGCTTGCTGTCACTTATCTGAAATCCAATACTTCTTCTTGCAGTCTAAACATTATAATATTTAAGTAAGACAAGTGATGAGTTATAATTTGAAAAAATAAGATGCATACAAAAACTTTTGATATACAATATGAGAAAAGTAAGGGACAATATATACATGGTAAATGTACCTGATCAAATTCCTGATCATCAGGTTCAATAAATTCTGTCTGTGAGTGAAACTCATTTATTGTACACTGCATATGTTCATGTTGTAACTGCTTAGATTCCACAACCTGTAAAAAAATTTAAAAATTATGTAGAGCTTACCATTGCCTTAATCAGCTTTTACAAATGTGATAATCATAATTGTTGGACCAAGGGACACTATAAGTTGATACAAAGCAACATTTACTGCATTTATTACACGTTCAACAATCACATCTATAAAAGCATATAGTTATATAAACTTCAAACTTCGGGGGGGGGGGGGATACATTGATAATACATGCATATTAATACATGCATATGAGCAAAGGTTGAAAAAATCGCATTGCAAATAATTTTATTTACATAAAAGAATAAGCATTTAAATTTTCAAACTTACCCTAAAAATTCCATATAAAAAAAAAATCAGATCGCATTTTCTTTTGTTGCGAAAGACGCTATATGTTTTACTGGTGAAAACTTTCCGTATATAGTTTTAACAAAACTAATCCACTGCCGACGGATAAATGGTCTATTCTCCTTAGGAAAATCGTGTAGGATACATAATCTTTATGTACTGACGTGCAATCCGCGCTGCAACGAACAATTTCCCTGTTCTTTTCTTCAACATGATCAATCCGTCTTATTCTGCATGTCACACTTGTGACATCACACGCGTCACTTCCGGGATACAGCTAATTTCAGTGCGAGCTCTCAGGTGTAAATTCAGTAATTTTTATTAATAGTTCTCACCAGCGAGAGAAATAGTAGTTTTGCTATATATCATTGTTCTCGTTATTGTAATGACTATCGAACTAAGTTAAAATGTAAAACCTACCAAGCTTTTTTTTTTAGATTGACAATAGTCAGGTTGGGGGGAAACGTAAATTCCGCTATAATAGTGGTATTTCACTATTATAGTGAAATTACGCTATATCTCCTGCCTTGGATACCCTCAATTTCATCCGATACCATGCAAGGTGTTTGAACCGCAAGTCATGATGGGTATTAAAATGAACAAAAACTGTCATGTTTGCATGTTTTGAATTTTAATAAATTTTCTACCGTTGCGTTTAATAATGCGAGCACTCTTTTTTTAACGAAAGTTGCATTTTTACATAGCAACCGATGATTGTGGGGGTATTTAAGCCTGTTTGCATCTCACTTATTCCTCATTATGTGCAGAAATTGATGCTTGTTACAATTGTCAACTCGCACTGGAAGGGTTTATGGGATTAAACAAGAAAAAGATTATTTCGGTCTGCATGGTTACGGGTATGGTGGCCCACGGTAAACGTTAAGAGTCTACAGACTCATTTATTGACCGCAGCGGCCGATCTTTTTGTGGTTGTGTTAGATAGTGCACATGGGAAATGAGAAGTTAATTTTATATTTGTAATAGTTAAGTAAAATAATTCTTCATTGATAACATGTAGAAAGTCATAAGTAAAATATTTCAAAAATTTGCTTTACTATTTTAAAGTATTAATCGTTGTTATAATGTTTCAATTTCACTGTCACTTCTCATCAAGATGTTTGACAATTTTTGACTATATAAAACAGGGGCGTAGCAATAGGGGCTGCCCGACCCCTCCATTTTTTTCCCAAATTTACTTATACTATAGGAAATTTTAATAGAAAGCCTGGTTGGCCCCCCACTTTTAGTGATGTACCGAAAATGTAGTACATGTATTAGAATTGGTACTGAAAGTAGTTGACACTGAGAAAAAGTTTAACCCCCCCCCAATAGGATTTTCGACTTTGGGTGGTTTCCTTTTTTTGTTTGCTTGTCAAGTCTTTTTCAGATAGGTTGAATTTTTTTCTCCGTTTGCCCCCTCCCCACTTTCAAAAACGATGCTACGTGCCTGTAAAAAGGGTTTACAGGAGGTACTATGTAGATAGAAAAGGAAATTATGATTTAATAATAATGACGTGATACGTAGGGTATGGTTAATAAAAATAAAAAAAACTGATCAGCTAGTAAACAGTGTTTTGAAATTGTTACAGTTGCGAATGATACAAGGATAATTTTGTTTCCATATTTTGCGCAGCGCCTTGCAGCATACCCTATTCTGCAGAAACCATGGACATTATCACGTGATAAAGATCCAGGGTATCTGTACGTGGTTCAGTCATTTTTATTTCAGACTGTCTTCAAAGCAATATGGATAAATAATTTTTTTAAAACAAGTAAATAGAGATTTTAGTGCATTTGCTCATCAGATGGATTCATCGATGTAATAAAGTCAAGGATAAATAATATTAAGAATGTATTGAAAATCAAAATATACGCTTCTCAAGATTCTAGTTCAGCTTTGAATATCTTGTCCTTCCATTGCATGAATATGCTTTCAAAATTGTGAAAGTACTTTTTGAAATGCTAAATTGTTTGCGGCAGATTTGATGGTTTGCATGAATTTTTAATTGTGGAAAATTTAAGTCAATGATATTTTTGACACTATGGTGACTGGTTATTTTAAGTTTCATTGTGGTTTAAACAATAACACTTTTAAATCTAGAAGTCTGAAAAATTAATACTTTTAGTGTGATTTTTTGCGATATATTTTCATTTCATATGATAATAATTACATATATATAATTTTTTCGAATAACAAGGAAAAAAACTATAGCTATTTCTCTCGGATTTTAAAGTTAAATCGTTCTTGCCTAAATGCAGAACCATAAAGCGTTAATAAATTATAGATACATTTGTGCGGAGTTAAAATGATTGTCAATTCATGTTAAAATAAGTTTACAGACACACTTGTCAAATATCCCCGACACCAAAATAAATAGAGTCTTTTTTCCGAAATAAACAATTAACCAGGGGAAATTAAAAATTAGATTTATTTTCTACGATCGTTTATGTAATTAGTTTTTTGGATTATTTATTATTAATTGATTTTGTTAAGAGGATAGGAATCGAGTATATCAATATACTCTTTTTTATGTTTCTCTTAATGGGTCTGTCCGTTTACAATAACGAGCCTCCATACCCGTAACCATGCAGACCGAAATAATCTTTTTCTTGTTTAATCCCATAAACCCTTCCCAGTGCGAGTTGATAATTGTAACAAGCATCAATTTCTGCACATTAATGAGGAATTAGTGAGATGCAAACAGGCTTAAATACCCCCACAATCATCGGTTGCTATGTAAAAAATGCAACTTCCGTTAAAAAAAGAGTGCTCGCATTATTAAACGCAACTGTAGAAAATTTATTAAAATTCAAAACATGCAAACATGACAGTTTTTGTTCATTTTAATACCAATCATGACTTGCGGTTCAAACACCTTGCATGGTATCGGATGAAATTGAGGGTATCCAAGGCAGGAAATATAGCGTAATTTCACTATAATAGTGAAATACCACTATTATAGCGGAATTTACGTTTCCCCCAACCTGATAGTGAGACAGATGAAATAATGATACATGTAGTTGCGGTCTTAAGTTTTAAACTGTACTTAAGTTCTATTTAAGCTTGGTCTTAGACTTTAGTAGCCTTTCTGTTACGTCCCCCTAATGTTTAATATCTTGAAAGTAATGAAGTTTTTCTGTACACATATTATTCCAAAAAACTCCAATGTGTTCACTGTATAATAACATAATTGTATATGCAATAGAACAAACATATAGAGTGTTATCTTAACGATCATGCTTATTTTTTTCTGTAGTCAATTTTAATAAGAATTCAACTTTTTAAAATGTAATATCCTTTATTATTTCATTAATTAAATTCAACTAACATGGTTGCAGTGGTTAATATATATATACATGTATAAAAGAATAAAACATTAATTTTTTTAAGTACTCCTTAAGTTTTGGTTCAATTTTCGCACATTTGGTACTTCTGTAAAGTAATGTACATTATCTTAATACTAATTATTTTATTTTTATTCATCTTTTTTTGTGGAGAGTTATTTTGAATTTTTGTTTTGTAGTTGCTAAATTTCGTGAAATCAATCATTAATTTACATGAAGTTTAAAGAGTCTTACAGGCTTTCGTGCTCTCGATCACATTTCGCTTTCGCACAGCGTCTCCGTGGTTAAATTTTCAAATGTGGAGAAACCTGGTAGTCTATCACTATGAATGATTCATACTAGTCTTCAAATACTTGAATTATATGTATTATTTGGTTTTGCTTGATTCACAACTTCTCATGTCATTATATGTGAAGAGGGTGTAAAACAAGTAAATGTATGATATGTATGTCCTTATAATTTGAAGAATATTCTTGTTCAAATAATTGTATAAATGCTGTATCTAATGGGAAATCCCTTAAATATTATTATCAAATCATGTTTTCACTAGCTATGTTAAGACATTCCAAAAGCTTCAAATATATGAAATGCTATTTGTCTATTTTGAGCTATGTTTTGATTCGATGAAGTATTTCTTTTGTAGATGCAAAAGAAATATCCCCATTTTAGGTTAATTATCACTTTTCTTATCTAATACATACACGATATATCAATTCTTACTACTTGTATTGAGATACATGTACATTTACATATAACAACAACCATTGCAAGACACCTGAGTTCAACATCAACCAACACATCACCATCTAGAGAGGATTTTACATGTACAAGTTATGATTCTCTCCCAACATATCTGCTCAAAATTGCAGTTCGAAATACTCCCCGATCATGTCTGCTCAAGTTTTGAATTAATTCTTGGTACTCCTCCATCACGCCTGCTCAACTTGTCAGTTCTAATTACTGCCCCATAATGTCTGCTCAAAATTGCGGTTCTAGATAGTCCCCCATCATGTCTGCTCAATTTTTTATCTAATTCTATGTACTCCCCCATCATGTCTGCTCACGTGTTCAGTTCTAAGTACTCCCCTATCATGTCAGCTCAAGTTTTCAATTAATTCTAGGTACCCCACAACCATGTCTGCTCAAGTTTTTAATTAATTCTAGGTCCTCACCATCATGTCTGCTCAAGTTTTCAATTCTAGGTCTTCCCGTATCTCGTCTGTTCAAGTTTGCATTTCTAGGTACTCCCCCGTCATGTCTGCTCAAGCTTGCGGTTCTAGATAGTTATAGAGAGAAGTTGCTATAACTTGTACACTGTAATATTTTTGAACAGCCTCATCCTAGTCGCGCGGTATTTTAGTATGTAACCTGTATTGCGGAAATGCAAGTAAAAAACTTTACAACTATGAAGAGAAATTGTAAACCTACTTTGAAATCTAGCTAGCTAAACTTTATTTTAGCAGAAATGTTGCATATGGAAATATCGAGTTTCCTGCTTCTTAAAATTCCTACAGAACAACGAATTCAATTAAACTTCATAATCAATTGAAGACTAAAAGACATAATTTTATTAATAATCAAAACAAAAAATATAAATGCGCTTCTATTGGCGCAACAAAGACTTTAGTTTGACCTTTGCCCACTGTAAATACATCTCACAAAGATTAATTAATTTTAAAAGTTTTTTCATCAATATTTTTTGCTCAAAGAAATTATGTGTACAAGGACAGTCTTATTTTTATCTTAACGAGGTTGGCTCCTCTGATATTTAAAGTCTTAACTTTTTTGGTAAAGTATATTTTACTCTCTACACTGATAGCTTAAATAAAAATCAAATCAAAATACAGTGTATGCTTTTTTTGGCGGTGCGATACAGTACATTAAAATATGATCTTTTTGCATGAAAAACATGTGCTAAAATCAAAATTACACCTTCAACGTTTTCCCTCCAATATTTTGTCCAAATAATGCGTGGGAAGCAATAAACTGACATGTCTATTAAAAGAGAGACATTTAAAAATTGTGATGAAGAAGAGTTTCAAACTAGAGCCGAGCTCGTTGCAATGCAACGAATAGGTCTTCCGTTGGAGCTACGGAAAAGAAGATGTAACCTTGAGTTAGGTCAAACCATTCTAAAGTTATAAATAAATAAGCAACCTAAAGGCTTGTAAAGGAAGCAACTTACAATGTTTCGCCAGGAAAAAGACTGTAAAGGAATGTTCTGCGCATGACCTTGAACTTTCTAAATGACCTTGCGACAAGCAATGACAAACTCTGTTATAAGAATACATAATCTGTGTATTACCGACTGGAAAGGTTCCCGTATGATTTTTAGATATTCCTTTAGTCCATATATCCACCCAAAACATCTTATCTTAAGTGACCTTGAACTCTGAGTCAAGGTCATGCCACACCCTGCATTATATGAGCAATGTTTCACTGGTACAAATACGATTGAGAATTTAAAGTTTCTCTGTCAGTAACAGTGACTCGTCCAAAAGACTGTATATGTTCAGTCAAATTTTTTTTCTGAACATATATGAGAATCGAAAGAATTTATTAGGTTCAAAACTATGATTTACATAATGATTTAACCAGAAATATATTATAGGACATGAATGCCCCGCCCAGTGTATATTAGTAAATAATGCGACATTAAATCTGTATAAGTGTATGACGTTTGTTGAGAATATCTTAAATAGTTTTTTAAAAATTGAAATCTTAAAAATGGATATAGATTATAAAAATCCGTTCAGATAATGCATATAGGCATAAGCTTACATAAAAATATCTCAAATGGTTTCTTAAATTCTAAGCAAATTGCAAATTAAAGACAAGTGAGGTCAAGGTCACAGGAAAGTGAAGATCAAAATATATCAGGATACTAAAGTTTGATAAAAATGTCTTGAATGGATTCTTCAAAACTGAAGGTCGCCCGTGTGGCACAGTGGTTAGAGCATCTAATCTACACTAAGGTTTGGATAACTCTCATAAGTGTGTATCAGCATATGAAGTTGAGTAAAAATATAAATGCTTTCTTCAAAACTGAGCTAAATACTAACTGAATAAGGTAAAGTAAGATCAAGGTGAAAGAAGAGGCCAAAGTAAAAAAAAATGTATGTATCACCATAAGAAGTAAAAGAATACTCAGTCTTGAGTGGTATTTTTCTGAGTTAAACACTAACCTGAGAAAAGTTAGGTTAAGGTCAAAAGAAAGGAAAAACAAAATGTTGATGCAGTTACAAACGTGTAGCCTATAGTACGTATCGGCTCATATCAGTATATATCGGCACATGAAGTTTGATGATACTATCTTAAATGGTCTCTTTAGACAGATATAAAAAAAAGGTGAGAGTAAGTTCAAAGAAAAGGTCAAAGTCAAAATATGTTGATGCACAAAAATAGCTCTCATCAATGTTTATCAGCATAGGACGTTTAATATAAAAAAATTGAATAGTTTCTTTGAAATTGAGCTTTGAACTGAGGTAAACACAAAGCGGTACGGAGGGTTAGACGGAAAATGGAAGACGTACATGACAAACAATTATATGCCCGGCCATTTTTATGGGGGGGCATCAAAGGTTCAATGAGAATGTTTTATTTTAAATTTTGGGGACTTGTGAAATGATCGTGGGGACCGGGTC